>NC_035445.2:89905300-90205300 GCF_002127325.2 Helianthus annuus | reverse complement strand
GATGAGTTTGGTTGTTCGGGGAAAGAACAAAAACAGGAGGCGTGATCATCACAACAATGGATTTAAGGTGTGAAATATGAAATCTTGTTATTATTTTTTTTCCACAATTTACATGCCGCACAACACTTGGCCTTAAAACTTTTGAAAGTACAAAGCATCTCATTCATTAAAAAAATATAAAACAAAAAAGCTACAAGACAATTGAATTATAGAGTTATAGTAGATAGACATACCATATGCACCTACATTTTTTAACAAAAATATACCTAGTCAAACTTTAAATAAGAATCCGAGTTAAATGCCATTTTAGTCCCTGTGATTTGGGACATTTTTTCAGTTTAGTCTAAAAGGTATTTCGCCATTGCCATTTTAGTCCACTGAGTTAACTTCATACATTTTTACTGTTAACGAGAAGGACAATTCGGTTATTTTATATGACCGAATTGCCCTTTTCGTTAACAGAATTATATATAAAATGTCCCGATTGCCCTTCTCGTTAATAGAAAAATTGGATAAAGTTAACCTAGGGTATGTTTGGCAAAAGTAGCTGGTGGCTGGTAGCTGGAAGCTGGTAGCTGTAGCTGGTAGCTAGTAGCTGTAGCTTTTTAGATATATTTGGTGTTTGGTAGAGTAGCTGGAGCTTTTAATAAAATGTATAAAATTACCAAAATGGACATAACTAAAAATTTAGAAAGTTGGTGCATTAAAAAGTTTCTTATTTTGAGAGGTTAAAATAGTAATTTTTCCCAAAAGCTTGTAGCTCTTTCTAAACGCTACTAGTAGTAGTGTTCAACCAAAAGCTTCAAGCTCCTAACCTAAAAGCTTAAAACTCCTTCAACCAAATAAGACTTTTTATTAAGTAGGAGTTTTTTCTTAAAAGCTTAAAGCTAGAAGGCTTCTAAAAGCTCCATGCCAAACATACCCCTAGTTGACTACAAAATAACAACGATAAAACCTTTTTATATCCAGACTAATAAAATCAACTAAAAGAATCTTATCAAATGTTTGGTTTTGGCAGCCAGTTTTATATTCTTCAACTACTCTCGCATACCACCATGGATTACAACCAATATACATACGACTTTTGTTCATCATCTTCACCCCTCACACCCCCAAAATTCCCATCAAATTCCCAAATGTAAAAACCCATAAACATCATCAAATCTTGCATCATGGGTTGTGGAAATTTCTTCTTCACATTAATAATAACTTTCTCAGTAGCTCTAATCACCTACAACATCATCATCTCCGCCAATGCTCCACTCAGACAAGAGCTTCCGGGTTCTTCACAAGGGGTTCTTTCCTTTGACCCGATTATTAAGATGCCCGGAAACAGAAAGTCAGCGTTGACCAACAAGAAGAGGCTGTTTCATACTGCTGTTACTGCTTCTGATTCTGTTTATAACACGTGGCAGACGAGGGTTATGTATTATTGGTTTAAGAAGATGAAGAAGACGGGCGGTGTTGACTGTGAAATGGGTGGGTTTACCCGGATCTTGCATTCGGGTAAACCCGATAAGTTTATGGATGAGATTCCTACTTTTGTTGCTCAACCACTTCCTGCTGGTACAGATCGGGTATGAATTATGATCCCTTCTTCAAATTGTTATATGGGTGCCTTTTGATTTTGACTTTTTTTAGGTCTTGTGGGCTGATTTTGACTTTTGAAATTGACGAGAATGTTGGGTTTGGGGGGAAAATTGATGTGTGGGTTGAATAGATGTTGCAAGGAAGAGTTTTTGGGTGTGGAAAGTAGATGTCTTGTTAGTTTGGATTATGAAAATGTTATAGGGTTGACTTTGAAAGTCAAACTACAGGGATTGCTTAGGAAGTGTGTAAGTTGATGGGAATTTACAATTCTAATTTCAGATTTGAAAGGTTTTGGTTATGGGATAGTTGACTTGTGTTTTGAACAAATGTAAGTTGTATTGTGATTTGTGTGTGTAGTTAACGTGGGGTGGGGGTGGGGGGGGATAGTGCACGGTCCTCCCAACCGCTGGAGTGATCCCACTCCGGGAGCCGCTACCCGACCAAGCTAGCTCCGCGGTAGGGGTGCTAAACGGGTCGTGTTCGCGGGTTAGCAGGTTCAACCCGACCCAAACCCGACCCGAACCCGAAAATTTTGTCATACATATGAACCCGAACCGTTTAACCCGAATTTTCTAATTTTTTTTTATTTTTTGCCACAAATTAATATATTGAATTAAAATTTACTTTAAACACACAAATATATATAATAAAATTACATTTAATTTATAAAAATTTATATGAATTTCTCTTTTAAAGTTATAATCATGGCATAAAATACACACCCGATTTAATTTATAACATAAAACATATTATAAAAAAATATAACATAATATAAAGAGGTTAAACGGGTCAACCCGCCAACCTGACTTGGTTGACCCGAACCTGACCCGTTTAGCTAAACGGGTTCGCGGGTTCAACCTGAAACTGACCCGAACCCGTTTAGACTAAACCTAAACCCGCGAATTTCGTGTTAGGTTCGTGTCAGAAATAAACACCCCTACTCCGCGGTGAATTCCCCATGCCGAGTTCTTACCCTGGGCGACATATGCCACTCCCAAGACTCGAACCCGGTACCTCTGGGAAGAGGTGGGTGTCGGTGGCCAACTGGGCTACCCCGTTGGTTAAAAGAGAATTGCAGCGATTTTGTAGTTAATGTATCTACACAAGGGGAATGTTATTAATTCTACTTTGACTTTACGTAACGGGCTTATTCTAGTTTAAAGTTACCGATTTCTTGACGTTTAAAACATATATAATAGCTTTAGACTTCGTTTGAGACATGTGGAGGCGAATCAAGGATGAGATGAATCGATAACTCGGTAGCATATTTGGTGAAAATGGTTTTAATATTTGAATTCATGTCCAAAGTAGGTCTATAATGAATTCATCGAGTATCGAAATTTTGACGATTATTTTCATTAGTACTTTTTTTTTGCAGTTATTAATTATTTTCTTGTATATTTTAGGGTTATATAGTCCTAAACCGACCTTGGGCATTTGTGCAATGGCTTCAACAAGCAGACATCAAGGAAGAGTATGTACACAAACGTTAATAGATTCACTTCTACATTCATATATACGTAAATTTTAATGCCTCGCTCTTATATTATCTGCAGCTATATATTAATGTCAGAGCCAGATCATATTATTGTAAAACCGATACCAAATTTATCCCGAGATGGCCTTGGAGCCGCATTCCCGTTCTTTTACATCGAACCTAAAAAATACGAGACAATTCTTAGAAAGTTTTTCCCGGAAAACAAAGGGCCGATAACCAATATTGATCCTATTGGAAATTCACCCGTTATCGTTGGAAAGGTACACACAATTATGCTTATCGACACACTATTCACAGTTTAGTTTCCACTAAGTTTTGATATGATTTTTATGTCTATATATATATATATATATATTTTTGAGTTAAATGCCATTTTAGTCCTTGTGGTTTGGGCCATTTTGTCAGTTTAGTCCAAAGGTTTCATTTTTCACCTGTGGGTCCAAAAACGTTTCACCGTTGCCATTTTCCACATGAAGTTAACACAGTGGACTAAAATGGCAACGATGAAACCTTTTGGACCCACAGGCAAAAAATGAATCTTTTGCACTAAACTGGCAAAATGGACCAAACCACAGAGATTAAAATGACATTTAACTCTATATTTTTATTTCTGGATTTAGGAATCTCTTAAAAAAATAGCCCCTACATGGATGAACGTGTCGTTGGCGATGAAAACAGACCCTGAAGCTGATAAGGCTTTCGGTTGGGTCCTTGAGATGTAAGAATGTTGACTTTTTGTAACTTAATGTTTAATGATTTAATATAGAGTAAATTACAAAAATCGGCCTTTATATACGTCACTTATTGCAAACTGTGTCCTTTGTCTTTAATAATTACAGAAAACGTACTCGATGTTTGCAAACCTTTGCAAGTTATGTTCTTTAGCCCTAACTCAGTTAATTTTTTGTGGTTAAATTTGACCAAATGGACCCCACATGAGGGTATTTTTCTGGTTAAATCTGACCAAATGGACCCCACATAAGAGTAAAATGACCAAAACACCCTCATGTGGGGTCCATTTGGTCAGATTTAACCATTAAAAATTAACCGAGTTAGGGCTAAAGGACATAACTTGCAAGGGTTTGCAAACATCGAGTACGTTTTCTGTAATTATTGAAGACAAAGGACACTGTTTGCAATATGTGACATACATAAAGGACGATTTTTGTAATTTACTCTTTAATATATTTTTGTTTTTAAATTAACATATTGGGTTTGTATATAGGTATGCTTATGCGGTTGCATCTGCTTTGCATGATGTTGGTAACATTTTACACAAGGATTTCATGCTTCAGGTTTGATTGTTTTCGTGTTCTTATTTCTAAATCAAATAAAAATGAAAGTAATTTAATTAATGTTAATGTTAATATTTTTTTTCTTGTTGTTGTACTGTATATGCAATAGCCTCCATGGGATACAGAAATTGGTGACAAGTTCATAATTCACTACACGTATGGATGCGATTATGATATGCAGGTATTTTATTTCAACAACCGAATTTGTATTTAATTGAATCATATATATAATGTGTTAAAGATGATTACATGAACGAGTTTATCACAATATTGGTTTATATTTTTTATTAAATAAAATGATTTAGGAGGATTATGTGTATTTTAAATACGCTATGGGTGATGTTTGACTTGTTTGAGATAAAATATAAAACCCAATGTGACCCATTTGATTAGGGCTGTAAACGAACCGGACCTTTAAATGAATGAACATAAACGGACACAATACCGATTGTTCACGAACATAACGAACGAACACAACCATTGTTCATGTTCATTTGTTTAACTTATCGAATGAAATTTCTTGTTCGTGTTTGTTTAACGAGTAAAGTGCCATTTTAGTCCCTGAATTTTTGTCTAAATTGCCATTTTAGTCCAAATAGTTTTTTTTTTCCTCCTCTGGGTCCCTGACTTTTCCTTTTTCTTGCCAATTTGATCACATTGTCTAACTTAGTCTAAAAACCAGGTTATAACCAGGGGTATTTTTGGCATTAAATTATTATGAGGTTTATTAATTATGTTGTAAACTACCCCTGGTTATCACTACACAACAGTTATGCCAAAAATACCCCTGGTTATAACCAGTTTTTTAGACTGAGTTAGACAATGTGATCAAAATGGCAAGAAAATGAAAAAGTCAGGGACCCAGAGGAGAAAAAAAACTATTTAGACTAAAATGGCAATTTGGATCAAACCTCAGGGACTAAAATGGCAATTTACTCTTGTTTAACTTATTAAATGAACGAACATAAACGAACTTCCCGCCGAACTGTTCACTGAACGTTCAGTTCATTTACAGCCCTACATTTGATCATAAATGGGTCAAATAGCCATTTCTAGGTGATTTAAATGAATCAATGTTAACTTTTGCCTATCGAGATATATCACAAATTCACGATAAACACCATTTTTAAAAGTATCAGAAAAAATGTGTTACAACACTGAGAACTCTTTACAGGGAAAGTTAACATATGGAAAAATTGGCGAGTGGAGATTTGACAAAAGATCGTTCGATAGCATCTACCCTCCGAAAAACCTTCCACTTCCTCCACCCGGCGTCCCTGAAAGTGTGGTAAGCTTTTGTTTTATGTCCACCACCGTTTGACTTTCAAAGTCAAAGTTATTACTTTTAAATCAGTCTACTTGTAAACTAAATTAGTATGAATTGGCAGGTGACACTAGTGAAAATGGTGAATGAGGCCTCAGAGAACATTCCAAACTGGGGACCTTAAGAAGTCTGCCGATGTTTAAACTATTTGCAGCACACGGTCAAAAGTATATTTATATTTCATATGTCTTCAATACAACAAAATGGTTGCTGTCGTCGATTGGTTACTGAGTTTGACATTGTAGCTATTTACGCTTCGTAACCTTCAAGAATGATAGGAAATTCTAGTTATAATGAAAATTCCATTTTCTTGGTTTTAATGATTGTTGTGACTTTTAATAAATGATGCGGTTAATGTCGCGGTGGCAACATTGTGCACCCCAGTATTTTGCGTCATAGCACCACCCTCTGTCACCATTTCCGCCGAAACTAACATTTGTCTAGTAATTGTCCGGAAACATGATAATCTACAGGCAGTAGTACATGTAATACAAGATCTATAGTTAAGACTACATGTAACTAGTTGTTCATGTTAAAAGCAGTAGTACATGTACAAGAGTGTCATACTGCCATTAGTTTAGGGAAGTGGGGGTGGTCACTAGTGATGAAATTTCATCACTCACAAACATCCAATCATGTTCCGCCATGTCAGCAACCGCTATTCTATCACTCACAAGCATTCTTTAGTGGCGGTGGTCATCACTTGTGATGGGATTCCAATGTACAAGTATTAATACACAATGTACAAGTCATACACATACATTCATCAATGTTCAACGCGTTAATCCTGTCACGCGTGAACAAGGTGGTGGCGGCGGTGTTCGTGATACTTTCACGAGTGATGGGCAGTCCGTAACGGACCACCCCCACTCCCCTTATAAATGAAAAATACAAACACCATATATGAGGATTTAAAAAATTCAAATTAACTTTGGCGAATAATAATAATAATCCAATATATAGAGATTACAATAAATTGTATCTATATAATTTGAAAGAAGTCCAACAGTGATTATTTGCTAAAATGAGCATTCAGTCACCTTTGCTAAAATAAACAATAACCGTTTTTTCTTTGCCACCGTTTGGTTTTAGTTAGGGTCAAGCCCGCCTTTTTTTTTCATCATAATTATACTTCACGGGGTACAAATCTTTTTGAAAAGTTAATAGATTTGGACTTAATAAATATTACTTTGGTAAAAGAAATATGTGAATACATTTTACAAGTAGTTTTTTCTTTCTTATTTTCCCGAGTTTACAGTAACAAACCAAAATAATACTGATCAAGTTTTCTATGCATCACAGATCGAAACGATACCGACTGAATCACCGCTACATCGCGCAGAAAAATTGTTGCCTGCAGTGGCGGATTTAGAAAAAACTTCAGGGGTATCCAAAAAAACTTTTACCTAGATCCGTTCCTGAGAATTTGAGGGCTCCTGTACCGGCTAGTAAAAATGGCCGGGTCCTTAAGTTTTTCTTTTACCTAGGTTCATCCCTGAGAATTCGAGAGCCCCTAGGGGCCCTATGCGACTAGGTTATAGACCCGTATATTACACAAGTTATATAAAAAATTATATAAGATTTAGAAATTATAATATGATATTTTTAGATAAGATATAATTAAAATTATGTATTAATATGATGTTGTGAAACTAGTATTAACAAACAAAATTGTTAATCAACCTTTTCTAATCCATACTTTATAATATAGTGTCAGTATCTATTCAACTTTTTTCTAATGCATACTTTATAATATTGTGTCTATCTCTAATAAAGTAAGAGAATGAAACAATTTAATTATAGACTCCAAATATAATTATAATGTTACATTTTAAAGCACACGTTGAGTATATTTGATTTATTAATGGGGTACCACACACATGAGAACGCTATCAATTTTTTTTATAAAACATTAAATATTATTTAGAAGTTTTATAAATAATATTTAGTTATAAAAATATCTTCTAGAACAAAAAAAAAATCGAAAACTTATTGTCCTTCAATATTTGTTAAAGCATGTAATCTTATATGAATTTTCAGTATTAGAAATAATGAATCGTATATAAGACCTTTATCTTTCGTTTCAAATAACCAGAGGTTAAAAACTTTCTTATTCATGTATCCGTATAATCTTTTAGATAAAATATTTATATTTTCTTCATGTTTATATAAGATTTCTTTATATTTAAACAAAGAGAAAAATGTCCGGATAGTCCCTGTGGTTTCGCCTTTTTCACCTATAGTTCCCAACTTTCTAAAACTACCTGAATAGTCCCCAACTTTCTATTTTTTGTTCCCGGATAGTCCCTGTGTCTAACTTCAGTTTGTTTTCTCTGTTAAAAGGGTGTGAAATGACAAAAATACCATTTCCTTAAAAGGCCAAACCATAGGGACTATCCGGGCATCTTCTTCGTATTTATTTATAAAACCACATACAAGCATAGCACCCACACCCATCCACCCTTCATCTTCAACATTAAGAAACCCTAATACAAGCATAGCACCCACACCCTGCTTCTCTTTAAATCCACTACCAAACACCCCCTACCTCTTGTTTTCCCTACCGACGAGCATAAGGGAGTCCGACTGGACTCCGGTGACGGGTCTAACTAGTTAATTGGCCGGCAAGACACCCCAAACACCTCCCCTCGTCGACAAAACGGACCACCACCACCGTCCGGTAGTGGTGAGCGATGGCTGCGGAACCAGAGAGACAGAGAGGAAGAGAGAGAGAGAGAGACCGAGAAGAGGGAGAGAGATGGCGGAGGTTGGTGAGTGGCGGCGGTGGTGACGTCGATGACGATGATGTTGATGGCAGCCTGATTTCTTCGGAAAGAGTATATAACATTCTCCAATCTCTGATCAGTGAACATGTTCCCTCACATTTTTTTTTCATTTATTTACCGGTGCCGGTGGTGGTGCGGCAGGTCACAGCCGACAGTGGATCGGGTCCAGGTTTGTTTTGAGTTTGGGTGACGTCTTATTTCGGGTCAGATTTGTGTGAAAAGCTTTTTGCGTGAGAAAATTGCTTCGAATGTGTGGATGAAGATGCCGAGAATCCGGTGAGTTTCATGTCTTCTTCTGGTGTATTCATGGTGGTTTTTTTGATGATTTCACTGATTGCTAATTTGATTGAAGAAGATGAAGATGAAGATGAAGTTTGGTGTCTAGATGATTCTAAGATGCTTGGATGGAGGGTTTTTTTTCTAAGACAATGTCGCCCATTATTATTTCTACTGTAATCTCTAATAATGTTCATATTGCTTTCAGTATTGTTACGATGGTGGTTGTTGGTATTTGGGGGGTGGTGGTGGTGTTACGGTGGTGATGCACCCAAAATGGTAAAGAAAAAACAGGGCAGGGGAGAGGGGTGGGGGTGGGTATGTGGGTGAAAAGTGGGCCCCCACTTTATTAAATGATTAAATAGATATTTAATTATATTTTTATTAAGTATTTATTAGCAAGGGCATTTTGGTCATTTCACACCCACTTAACTGAGAAAACTAACCTCCATCCGCGCCAGGGACTATCCGGGAACAAAATTTGAAAAGTTGGGGACAATTCAGGTAGTTTTAGAAAGTTGGGGACTATAGGTGAAAAAAGACGAAACCACAGGAACTATCCAGGCATTTTTCTCTTAAACAAAAAAGGCAATTTATTAAAATAGCCCGCTGCGAAGCGGGGATTGCTTAAACAACTAGTTATTTTTTATTCATTGACGAAAAGCCCGCGTGAAAGATATGATTATCCGCTTACCTTTACACCTCAAAATCTATAAAAGATACATAACCTGTTAAAATCTATTTTTAACCTGTTAATTAGTGGATCTATTAGACCCCCGTAGTGGGGCGTTGTTTTTTTTAAAATTAAAAAAAAAAACGCCGAAACACGCCCCCCACCCATTACACCCGGGCGTTTTCCGGCGTGTTCTTTGACAAAATTGATTCCGGCGTGTTTAAAATAACGTTGAAGTGGTCCAACTGTAAGTTTTTTCTTATTATTTTTTTTAATCCTTTTCTCTATAAAAAAATTGTTTAATGATTGGAAGGGGCGTTATTGGGCATTATTCTCACTACGTCACTTTTGCAATAACCCCCAATAATGCCCCATGCTGACTGGACTGCCACGTGTTGCAAAACGCCCCATAATAAGGGCATTATTGAGCTAAACCACTACACATGGTCTTATGTTGGTGATAAGGAATAATGATAACATTATTATTATTATTATTATTATTATTATTATTATTATTATTATTATTACTATTATTATTATTATTATTATTATTATATATTTTTACTAGTTAGTTAATCATCGAGTATAATAAAGATAACAACAAAAAAAAAAACTAATCAACCTATAAATCTGGATATGATAAGATACGTTTCTTATGTGTATCCATGTACGTACCCCTTTAAAGTTTAAACCTCATATCTGTATATCTGTATATATATATACACCCTTTTGTATCAACTTTGCAGCTTCAAACCAAATACCTCCACCCTTGTTAATCATGTACAGAGTAGCAAAAGCTTCGCAGTATTTAGTCATCACCGGATTCCGGATCGACGACATCAAAATCGCCAAGAAAGCATGGGTACTTCCAGGCCAATCCTACTCCGTTTTCGACATCTCTCCAGTCAACTGCACGTTCGAAGTCATGGCCATGAGTGCCGAGAAACTCCCCTTCATCCTCCCTGCTGTTTTCACTATCGGTCCACGCTCCGACGACCAAGCTCATCTCCTCTCACGATAAGCACTCGAACCATATGAATGAGCTCGTCAAGGGGATCATCGAGGGCGAGACGCGTGTCCTCGCTGCATCTATGACTATGGAAGAGATCTTTAAAGGAACCAAGGAGTTTAAGCAGGAGGTGTTTGGGAAAGTTCAGTTGGAACTGAATCAGTTCGGGTTGTGGATTTACAATGCGAACGTTAAACAGTTGGTGGATGTTCCTGGACACGAGTATTTCTCGTATTTAGGACAAAAGACACAGATGGAAGCTGCGAATCAGGCGAAAATCGATGTCTCTGAAGCCAAGATGAAGGTAGTTTTATTACTTGTATATATATATTTTTTTATTTTGCTTAGGTTTAATAGTTTAAATAATGTTAACAATGAATTTGGGATGGTTTGATATAGGGCGAAGTAGGAGCGAAGCTTCGGAATGGACAGACACTGCAGAACGCGGCTAAGATCGATGCGGAAACAAGGATCATATCGACGCAGAGGCAAGGTTGAAGATCAAGATAATCAAGTCCATCCGATTCGGTTCCGGGCCGGTAGCTTTTATTTGTTTTAGTTTGTTAATGGGTCAAAACAGTTTATTTGTTTTATGTTTATGTTTAGAACATTGGGCCGGAGGCCATGTTATGTATTGGGTCAAACTCTAGAAGTCCATTAGGTTTAAGATATTGGGTTTGGGTTGTGCATATGATGGAACGGTGTGAGTTTACATATAACCGCATGTACGGTTATTTGGGAAGCGACGTATCCCTGCAGCAAGAGTCACAACCGTTGAAGACGCACCTGTTCGTATCATATAAATGCACGGCTTCATTCCCAGTTTCATGCACTGCAAGATTTGTTTATAAAAGTTCAGTTTGTTCAAGTTCTGCATTATTACAAGTTCGGTTAGTTTATTATCATTCAGTAAATTTCGGTTAGTTTGATTCATCATGAAGTATTGTGAAAGTTGTGGTTTGTTTGAGAATGATTGTATATGTGGTCACAACTCGATCCGTTCCGACTGGTCCTGGGTTTCCGATGACGATGATACCAACATTGGTATCAGAGCCAAAGGTTTAACAGGAACAGGAAAGGGTTGTGATCATGATGGGAACCGTTTACGAGGAGACAAGGGAAAATCGGTTGAGACCGACTACGGTGAAGATGTTGTTCGTAGTGGAAAGTGCGGCCGGGCGGCGGAAGTGATGGATGAGTACGCGCAGGGGAAGCCAACCATACGAACCGGGAAGTCACCGGTAAAGAAGTTTCCAAAGAAATTGGTTCCAAAGGGGTTTGTGAAGAAGTCCGGAAAGAAGGCAAATGCACCGGTAGGAAGGCCAAGGAAACCGGGAATCCGTTGCTTCAAGTGCAAGCAATTTGGTCATATCGCCTCGATTTGCCCAAGTAAGTATGTTAATTTATCGCCATTACTGGTTGAAAGTGATTATATGGTTAAAGATACATGTGGCGGTAATTGGGATTCGATATGGGTTGTTGATCCTACATTCAAAACACACATGACGGGAAACCGGAATGTGTTTAAATGTTTCAAGAGGCACTTTGGGTTAGTAACAAACGAGAATAGGAAGGATTTCTCGTTTGTGCATGGTATTGGAGAAGTTAGAGTCCCGGTGGATGGTAAAGACAAAACAATCCCATGTGTAAGTTACGCTCCTAGTCTAGACAAGAACGTGTTAAGTCTAGAACAACTTTTGTTTCAAGGGATAGAAACAGTTACAATGGGGGATACATGTTTACTAAAGAAGATGTTTGGAAGTCGCTCGAAAGGGTTCGATATTTATGAAGATAAGTCGGAGGTTGACTTAGAACAAGATTATCTCAACACGTTTTATGATAATCTTGGTGTTGATAACGGTTACAAGAAAGAAAAGAAGGAATTTAAGGAATGCTTGGAAGATTACTACTAGAGGGAATTTGAAAAGGAAAGGAACAAGAAAAAGGCATACGGTGAAAGTTCGAGGGCAAGAAAGAAGGAAATCGTGTATTCCAAGAAAGCAAAGAAGGCGCTTTTAATATACATCGAAGGTGAAAAAGATAATCCGCATGAGTCAAAAGAGACGCTCCGGGAACGAGCGTTAATCCTTTCACAACTCGAGGAAGACGTTATTGAAAAGAACATGATCATTGAAAGTTGTGTAGAACCAGGAGATCTCATAACTTTGCACGAAGAATTAAAAAATCATCAAAGGTTCTTCGATGCTCCATTCGAAGAGATTTTGATTTGGTTCATTTCGGATTTTCTTGGAATTGTATGTGAAAAGGCAATGCCACCCGAGTTGATTGATGGCCGAGATCTTAGTCTAATCTTGTTACATCGAATTGTAAAGCTTAACGGAGGATTCAAGGAAGTAATGGAAAAGAACTTATGGGATGTGATCGTGGCCAAATATGGTTATGAACCGGATGATGCATATGAAGTCAAGGTTGCCTACATTTACTACTTGGAACTAGTCGAATGGTATTTCAACTTCATGAGGAAAGAGCGTGGGAAAAAGGCAAACGTCATGGCTGGAAATTCAAACAACAACGGCGGTTGGCTCGAAGAATCAAGTGACGATGAAGTGGTGGTCAAGATAGAGGTCACCAACAACCGCAAGGAGTAATCAAGGCTGGAGATTCGGATGTTCTTGCTTAGGGCGGTGAATGAAGATCAAGATAATCAAGTCCATCCGATTCGGTTCCGGGCCGGTAGCTTTTATTTGTTTTAGTTTGTTAATGGGTCAAAACAGTTTATTTGTTTTATGTTTATGTTTAGAACATTGGGCCGGAGGCCATGTTATGTATTGGGTCAAACTCTAGAAGTCCATTAGGTTTAAGATATTGGGTTTGGGTTGTGCATATGATGGAACGGTGTGAGTTTACATATAACCGCATGTACGGTTATTTGGGAAGCGACGTATCCCTGCAGCAAGAGTCACAACCGTTGAAGACGCACCTGTTCGTATCATATAAATGCACGGCTTCATTCCCAGTTTCATGCACTGCAAGATTTGTTTATAAAAGTTCAGTTTGTTCAAGTTCTGCATTATTAAAAGTTTGGTTAGTTTACTATCATTCAGTAAATTTCGGTTAGTTTGATTCATCATGAAGTATTGTGAAAGTTGTGGTTTGTTTGAGAATGATTGTATATGTTGTTGGTATCATCGTCATCGGAAACCCAGGACCATTCGGAACGGACGGTGTTGTGACCGCACACACAATCGTTTTCAAACAACCCACAATAATCACAATACTTCATCATGAACAATCTAACCGAATATATGCAGAATGATTATGAACTTACTGTGAATCGAACTGAACAAACTTGAACTTCAAACTAACCGCAAACTTTGAATAATAATAACTAATACGAACTGAACTTTATATAACGAAATCTGATGTACCTCAAATCTGGATTGTGCCGTGCATATATACGAGATGAAACGGTGTGTTCTTCAACCGTTGCGTCTCTTCACAAAGAGATATGTCGTTTGCATGATAACTGTACATACGGTTACTAATCATACTCGCACCGTTTCATCTTGTGCACAGCCCAAACCCAACTTGTTAAACCTAATGGACTTCTAGTGTTTGACCCATTACATAACATATGGCCTCCGGCCCAAATTCAAGACATAAACATAAAACACTTAAATTGTTCGACCCAATAAGAAAACTAAACAAATAATAATAGATACCGGCTCGAAACCGATTCGGATGG
The DNA here is from genome assembly GCF_002127325.2 of Helianthus annuus. Taxonomy (NCBI): domain Eukaryota; kingdom Viridiplantae; phylum Streptophyta; class Magnoliopsida; order Asterales; family Asteraceae; genus Helianthus; species Helianthus annuus. The sequence goes on along the minus strand of NC_035445.2, from coordinate 90,191,143 downwards.
ACTTGATTATTGATCTTCATTCACCGCCCTAAGCAAGAACATCCGAGTCTCCGGCCGTGATCACTCCTTGCGATTGTTGGTGACCTCTATCTTGACCACCACTTCGTCGTCGCTTGATTCGTCGAGCCAACCGCAGTTGTTGCTTGAATTTCCAGCCATGACATCTTCCTTTTTCCCACGCTCTTTCTTCATGTAGTCGAAGTACCACTCGACTAGTTCCAAGTAATAGATGTAGGCGACTTTCATCTCGTATGCATCATCCGGTTCATAACCGTACTTGGCCGCGATCACATCCCACATATTCTTCTCCATCACTTCCTTAAACCCTTACAATTCGATCTAGCAATATGAGACTAAGGTCTCGGCCATCAATCAACTCGGGTGGCATTGCTTTCTCACATACAATTCCAAGAAAATCCGAAATAAACCAAATCAAGACTTCTTCGAACGGTGCTTCGAAAAACCTTTGGTGTTTCTTTATTTCCTCGTGCAACGTAATAAGATCTCCCGGTTCTACACAACTTTCCATAATCATGTTTCTTTCGATGACGTCTTCCTCGAGTTGTGAGAGAATTAACGCTCGTTCCCGAAGCGTTTCTCTTGATTGACGCGGGTTATCTTTTTCGCCTTCAATGTAAATCAAAAGCGCCTTTTTCGCTTTCTTGGAATACACAACTTCCTTCTTTCTAGCCCTTGAGTTTTCACCATACACCTTCTTCTTGTTTCTTTCTTTCTCGAATTCCTTTTCGTAGTATTCACCCAAACACTCTTGGAATTCTTTCTTTTCCTTTTTGTAGCCGTTGTCAACGTCAAGATTATCATAGAACGCATTGAGATAATCTTGTTCCAAGTCGACTTCTGACTTGTCTTCATAAATGTCGAACCCTTTCGAGCGACATCCAAACATTTTCTTTAACACACACGTTTCCCCCGTTGTAACCGTTTCTATCCCTTGAAACAAAAGTTGTTCTAGACTTAACACGTTCTTGTCTAGACTTGGAGCATAACTTACACACGGGATCGTCTTGTCTTTGCCGTCCACCGACACTCTAACTTCTCCTATACCATGCACAAACGAAAAATCCTTCCTACTTTCGTTTGTCACAACCCCAAAGTGTCTCTTGAAACACTTAAACATATTCCGGTTTCCCGTCATATGTGTTTTGAACGTAGGATCAACAACCCATATTGAATCCCATTTGCCACCACAAGTATCCTTAACCACATAATCACTTTCAATTGGTAACGGCGATAACTTGATATACTTACTTGGGCAAATCGAGGCGATGTGACCAAATTCCTTGCACTTGAAGCAACGGATTCCCGGTTTCCTTGGCCTACCCACCGGTGCATTTGCTTTCTTACCGGACTTCTTCACGAATCCCTTTGGAACCATTTTCTTTGGAAACTTCTTCACCGGTGACTTCCCGGTTCGCATGGTTGGCTTCCCCTGCGCGTACTCATCCTCTTCCGCCGCCCGGCCGCACTTTCCACTACGAACAATATCTTCACCGTAATCGGTTTCCACCGATTTTCCCTTGTCTCCACAAACCCGGTTCCCATCATGATCACAACTCCTTCCGCTTCCTGTTAAACCTTTGGCTCTGTTACCAATGTTGGTATCATCGTCATCGGAAACCCAGGACCATTCGGAACGGACGGTGTTGTGACCGCACACACAATCGTTTTCAAACAACCCACAATAATCACAATACTTCATCATTAACAATCTAACCGAATATATGCAGAATGATTATGAACTTACTGTGAATCGAACTGAACAAACTTGAACTTCAAACTAACCGCAAACTTTGAATAACAATAACTAATACGAACTGAACTTTATATAACGAAATCTGATGTACCTCAAATCTGGATTGTGCCGTGCATATATACGAGATGAAACGGTGTGTTCTTCAACCGTTGCGTCTCTTCACAAAGAGATATGTCGTTTGCATGATAACCGTACATACGGTTACTAATCATACTCGCACCGTTTCATCTTGTGCACAGCCCAAACCCAACTTGTTAAACCTAATGGACTTCTAGTGTTTGACCCATTACATAACATATGGCCTCCGGCCCAAATTCAAGACATAAACATAAAACACTTAAATTGTTCGACCCAATAAGAAAACTAAACAAATAATAATAGATACCGGCCCGAAACCGATTCGGATGGACTTGATTATTGATCTTCATATGTGGTCACAACTCGATCCGTTCCGACTGGTCCTGGGTTTCCGATGACGATGATACCAACAAAGGTCAGGGGCAGAAGGAAGAAATAAAGGTGAAGACGGAGGTGAAGGTGTTTGAGAACGAAAGGGAGGCTGAGGTGGCAGAAGCAAATGCTGAGCTGGCGATGAAGAAGGCGAAGTGGGCCAAGGATTCACAGGTGGCCGAGGTGGAGGCAACCAAGGCGGTAGCACTAAGGGAGGCGGAGCTGCAGAAGGAGGTTGAAATCATGAATGCATTGACTCAGACCGAGAAACTTAAGGCTGAGTTCTTGAGTAAAGCTAGTGTTGAGTATGAAACCAAGGTAACATACATACATACATACTTGTAGACATAAACTTTTTTTTTTTTTTTTAATGATCAAATTGAATGTAATTAATGAAAGGTACAAGAGGCGAATTGGGAGCTGTACAGGAAACAAAAGGCGGCAGAAGCAATTCTGTATGAGAAAGAAAAAGAAGCAGCGGCTGAAAAGGCTACGGCTGAGGCTGCGCTCTACTCGCGTAAACAAGTTGCTGATGGTGAACTATATGCAAAACAGAAAGAGGCTGAAGGTCTAGTTTATCTTGCACAGGCTCAGGGGGTGTACATAAGGACCCTTTTGGGTGCATTGGGAGGTAACTATGGGGCTCTAAGAGATTATTTAATGATCAATGGTGGAATGTATCAAGAAATTGCTAAGATTAACGGGGAGGCGGTTAAGGGGTTGCAGCCAAAGATTAGTATTTGGACTGGTGCGGATGGTGTTGGTGTTGGGGAGGGTAGTGATAGTGCTATGAAGGAGGTCGCTGGGGTGTATAAGATGTTGCCGCCGTTGTTTAACACGGTTCATGAACAAACCGGAATGTTGCCACCTACTTGGATGGGGAAGATCACTGAATCCTAATGGCCTAGTATTGTCATATGAATTGTTCTTAGTTATACTGTGTTTTTTTTTTCACTAAATTTACCGTATGGTTCAGCCAGTTTAACTTTCCTAATATACGTGTTTAGTTCCTCGACTTAAATAAAGTTTATTTTGTTAATTAGTTAATTTTGCTTATTTGTATGTTTAGCCCCTAAGTTTACTTCAAGTTGGTATTACAATCGGGTGTCCTTTTGGTTGTAACAAGATGTTTGTTTGGAAGGCAGTAGTATTCTGGTGTCATGTAGATCTGCTTTTTTAAGAAGTGCAAGTGAAAGTGTAAAACCGGACACCATTTCTTATGATATAAGAAAAAACTAAAGCGTTAGGTTTCATCTCTAAGCGAGGGTAAAAGAAAATGGGTCAAACACGTCGAAAGTTGCCCAAAGTGTATCGTAATGCACAAAACCTTCTATACCATTTCATCATCATAAAAAAAAAAAAAAAAAAAAAAAAAAAACTAGATAGTTACAAAAATAATACAATTTAGGTAATAATAGCACTAACTATTTACAAAAATAAACAAACTTTTGGGACAAAAAGTAGTTCAAACTTATTTTTCCACCTCTAACAGAAGCAAATAAAACACTGAGAATCTTATAATCAAGAAGTGTCAAGATAGTGAAAGCATTGACCTCGGTCAACCGTGAGCTCAGCATCATCATGAAATCATATATTAAGTCACTGAAATGGTATTATGATTAATAAAATATATTTTAAATATATCTCCAATATGTAATTTCAGACCTTGAGCAAACTCCAAATATGTACAAATAAGAGAGAAGAAGAGTCAGATTTCGCAATGAAAGATTGTCTTCCTTCCGGTACTCGTCCTAATTAACATAAACATGTGAAAATCAAATTATTCATTCTAAATTTCTATTTCAAACAAGGAAAGAACCTCAAAACACTTCGCAAGTGAAGCTTCTAGAAGCTTCTCTCCCATCTATATCCATATACTGTCCTCTTATGTGAAGAACTGGTGTTTCTAGAAGCTTCTCTCCCATCTATATCCATATACTCCTCAAATTTAGTTTTGGATAGTCTTTTAAAATCTCTGGTTATCAATTCAATTTGAGTATTCTTGTGCATATTTTCTGCCTTCTTATTGCTCATCGTCTTTTTTATTTTCTGAAATTGTTATAAATCAAGAACAAAGAAAATTCAAGTCATATGTAGTTCACATTCTAATCAAAATGGATTAGAGAAAAAGAAGTTGATGCATACATGATGTTGGAGCCACGAGTCAAACTTTCTCTTACTTTTATCTAATCGGCTTTCTTTCCGTCTCTCTCTACGAGTTTTAGCTCCTGAATCGTCACCTGCATCTTGCAAAATAGAAGCATTATAATATATAACTGTAATTATTTATAACATAAAATCAATGTAGCTTACCCATGTATAACTTAGACGAAGAATATACCACTGGGGGGCTACTAGACTGCCAAAAATTTGAAGGAAAAAGAGACGTTAGCTAAGGCTGGGGGTGTGGGGGAGCCACCCTCGCCAGCTGGACATCTATAGCGCCCCCAGGCGCTATCGTATCACACCAGCGGCGCTATGGCGGGGCGCTATTGAATGATCCCCAACATGATAACAAGCAGAAAACACGTGGACCGAGGAAGTATTTAGCATTTTGACCGTTGAAACGGTCATATTTAAAAAAAAAATTACTTTCCTTTTTTTTTTTTTTTTACAATTTAACACTATAAATACCCACAATCCTTTCACTTTTTCATCTCATTCCTCTGACTTTCTCCCTCACATTTTGTATCTTCCATTCACTTTCGAGGCAGGTCTCAAGTATGTTATGTTTTTTAATGACTTTGTAGTGTTTTTTTTAATGAAATTATGTTTTTTTTTTAATTTTCTAGTTATTAAATAAACAAATAATTAGGTAATCATGACGGGTGCTGCATCCACACCCTGCAAATTAAAGGGGGGCATGATAAAGCCCCCATGCCGACATGGCGCTGACGTGGATCCTAGTTTGCCTGATAAAGCCCCAAGGGGGCTCCAACCACACCCTCTAGCCTAAACTGGTTGTGGTCATAAACATATCCATTTATGATGAGTCTTTGTTGGCAAATAGGTTAATAAAACAAAAAGAAAACTTGAAGAGAATTTTTTGATAAAGTTATATGCTAAAAAGTGGCCATGATTCAAATGCCAAGGGTTTATTCTTGGAAATGTTCATTGTTTTGAAGTCACAAAGAATAAAAAGTGATGTCTGTATTTGATTCGGGTCGTTTGAATGTATCCATTGTATGATTGTTATCATAATAGTGTTAGGCTAGGGTGGTCATGAAACATTCAACAAACCAGAACCCGAATTTCAAAATATATGAAATATAGCAGCTTGATGAGCATGAGTTTGGATCGTTAAACATTCAACACTCATGAGTTTGCAGGATTAGGTGGTTTGAACAAATAAAGAGTGCTTCTAGCTAGGTGGCCTTGATATCAAAGTGTTTCTGGGTATGTCGTATCAAACAGCGACTTTCAGTTCCTTTTGCTGCAAACCTTCTCATTGTCCCCGAAAGTCGCTGTTTTGAACAAATACTTTAAGAAAGTCGCTGATTGAAAGTGCAATGTTCAAGAGGTTGGCTGTTTCATTATACGACTTCAAAGAAAGTCGCTGTTTGGAATTACAACTTCAAAGAAAGTCGCTGTTTGAATTGAATATGTTATGAAAGTCGCTGATTGTGGTTACAACTTTCAGAAAGTCGCTGATTGGAACATATAACTTCGATTAAAGTCGCTGATTGGAACCTATTACTTCAATTAAAGTCGCTGAATAGTTTAATTGCCTGGATTAAATAACATGACATTACCTGTTAGTGTTTGCCAATTACAGCCTGAACCGCCTATGAATTTTTTGCAAGAGTAGGTGACTGGAAGAAAGTATAAGCGCTTTTAGGTGGGCAATAAAGAACAGAGTGCAAATGGCTATGTCGCTATTTGAAACAGCGACTTTCTAGCCCTTTTTCTGCAAACCTGGCAACATTCTCGCCAACATTCCTTTCGGAAAGTCGTTGTTTGATTATAATACTTTCGGAAAGTCGCTGTTTCGAGTAAAGATGTTATTTGAAAGTCGTTTTATATTTATACTTTCCTAAGTTTGGTGTTTGAGAATTTAATACTTACAAGAAGTTAAAGAAGTTCACTGATTTATAAGTGACTGGTGGTTTTATTATTCGAAGCTCGATTCATTCACAGATCATTTTTTTTTGAGGCTATAGTAATAATCAGCAACGTTATTTGTTTGTTTTTTAAGGATATAAATACACAACGTTGTTGTATATGTGTTGAATGAAAAATCCAATCTTCAATGGGTTGTTTTCAAATGTGTGAAAAACGACAACTTTGGGTTTTACGGGGGGTTTGAGGTAGGGAAACGGCTTCCGACGACCAAAAGGCTTATGTTTTCCCCGTCACTCACCCCAGGTCTATATATCCCCTTAACCGTGCCGGACGACAGACTACTACTACGGAGTTACAGTGACCCAAAGTGGCCCTTTTAGTCATTTTTAAACAATGTGTGAAAAACGACAACCTTGGGTTTTAAGGGGGGGGGGGGGGTTGCGGTAGGTAAACGGCTTCCGAAGACCAAAAGGCTTATGTTTCCCCGTCACTCACCCGAGCTCTAGATATGGCGGACGAAAGGCTACTACTACTACTACGGAGGAGTTGTGGTGGCCCAAAGTGGCTGTTTTAGTCATTTTTAAACAATGTGTGAAAAACGATAAAGAATTTTCTGTATGACGGGGATGTTCTTTAGTCATTTTCAGAACCTCTTTAGATCAAACAGCGAAGTTCAAAAAATTTCTGTATGAAACAACGAAGTTAAGAACATTTGTAACTGAAACAACGATGTTCTTTATAAAGTTGTTGTTTCAAACAGTGATGTCTTTGAAGTAGTTTATGAAACAGCGATGTTTATAACATATGCTGTTGAAACCAGTGGCGGAGCCACATACTCGGCAACGGTGTCGGCCGACACCATTCAAATTTGCGCTTTATATGTATCGTATAATAGAAAAAATACGAGCGACACCATTGCTTTTTTTACATCCTACACCATTGCTTTTTTTAGAGCCACTTTTATTTTCTTCAAAACGTTTTACATAATAAACATATTTATAGTTTAAAAATTAAGCCCAATTAGATTTTTTTATACAGTAAGCTTTAAGTCATCAAAAGGCCCATATTTATCTAACTTTTATAACCCAATAACTATTATAGGCCATATTGTTAAACCTAACTTGAAAAAAAAAAATGTTGCGTGATACAGATTGATCTCCTCCCCTCCCTCCCTCCTGTTGAATCGTATCACATTGCCAGAATAATACCAAAAGTGTTGAAAGATGTTTTTCTGCTATGAAGCATGTGAAGACGGATTTACGAAATCGGATGGGTGATGAGTATTTGACTGATGCTTGCATTTGTTATATTGAAAAAGAGTTCTTTGCGAAAGTTGCGATTGACGACGTTATGAATCGTTTTCAACACAAGAAAACACATAGGGAGAAACTATGAAATGTATTTTATTATATATATATATTATAAATGACTTTGTATTTTTATTTGGGGAAATGAACTGTATCACCCTAAACTATGCAAAATTGGCCAATACCACGCCCAACTTTCAAGTTGGCTCCCACCACCCTCTACTCGACAACTTGGTGTCACTGTCACCCCTTCGTTAAATAATCACTAACTTGGTTAGTTTCTTTTGCTGACGTGGCCTGTTTTTAATGACTTGGCTTGTTTTTTAATGAAGTGGCAAGGTGACATGGAATTAGAGAAAAATAAAATAATATATAAATGTACTCTCTGTCTCTTGTCTCTGTATACAAAACCCTCTCCCTCTCTATCTCTGCACCTCCACCGTCATCACCCAAACCACCGCACCACCCACCATTGCACCCCCGCCGTCACCACCACACCACACACCACCGCTGCACCTCCACCATCACCACTACACTACCCACCTATAAACCCTAAATCCCATTCATCTGAATCCCAAAAATTCCACCCAACACATCGAAGATCAAACCCTATATTACATTTTCAGGCGTTTCAATCACATGTTGACCCCAGTTTGGGTTGTCTAGCCACCACCAACAACCACCTCCGGCCACCACTCTCTCTCTAACTCTTCTTCTCCCTACCTCTCCAGCCACCACCAACAACCACCTCCGGCCACCACTCTCTAACCCACAACTAAATCTCTACCATTAAATCTCTTATAAAATAAGCACCAGATTGAAACTTCTGAAGAGGATTTGCAGAATTTTACCTTAATTTTTGTGTGTGGAGGATAAAAACGACGCCGGTGAGATTGTGCTTCGACGGGACGACGACGGCTAGTGACTGGGACGACGACTGAAAGGAGGCTAGTGACAGAGATTGTGCTTCGACGGGACGAGTTCTTCTTTATCATCGAACGAGAACAGAGCATGGCTAGTGACAGGGACGACGACTGAAAGGAGGCGGCGACGACTGGGTTTGAAACTTGATTTTGGGTTGTGTTTGTTGTTGATTTTGGAAACTGGTTGTTTTTATCATTGCCGGTGCGATTTGTGCTTCGATCTATGTTGGCGGAGGTGATGGTGGTTGGTGGAGGTGATCGCCATCATAAACCATGGCCTCTCGATTGCCGGAGTTGGGGTTTGAGATGAAATGCATCTTATTTTAGGGTATTTATTAAGAATACAGGGGTTGTTTAATGGTTTTATGGGTCTGTCCACGTAGGCTGTCCACCTCATCATCTCCATGCCACGCAGGATTAAAAAACAAACTCAGTTAGTGATTATTTAACGAAGGGGTGACAGTGACACCAAGTTGTCGAGTAGAGGGTGGTGGGAGCCAACTTGAAAGTTGGGCGTGGTATTGGCCAATTTTGCATAGTCTAGGGTGATACAGTCCATTTCCCCTTTTTATTTTGGGTTATTTCAATGACATGGAACTTTTATTTATGATAGTGATTTTTTATAATGTAATTCGACCCGACCCGATCCGATCCGATCCGAAAATTTGGACTCCAATTTTTTACAAATCCGAATATCGAAAAAAATGACACCATAGGAAAAAATTCCTGGCTCCGCCACTGGTTGAAACAGGGATGTTCTTGTAAAGTTACTGATTTAAACAGCAATGTTTAAGACAAAAAGAATGTTGGCAGTGTTCTTCAGCTTTTGCAGAAAGTTGGTTTGAACATCGCTGTTTGATTCAGCGATGTACCTATGTTTACTCACAATTTCTAAACCCACCTAGAATCACTCTTGTTTACTCTGAACCACCTACATCTGCAAAAAAATTCAACCGACTATATGGAACAGAAGCAGAAGCAAAACCGACAACCTTGTTAGGGTGTGCGAACGAAGGGAGGGAGAAGCGTAGGCTTTGCCAAGGGATGGAGAGAAGGAGGACCAGAACTGAAGCGTCGTTTCCCTTCTAAAACAAATATGTATATATATGTTCCTCGAAATAGTGGGCCTTGTGCGGCTGGACACCGCACACAGGCTATGGGCCGGCCTTCCTGCCGGACTTTCTGGCGAATGAGCAAGCGGCAGAGAAGACGCTAGAGATGGGTATAATAATCGGTTCCAAACCCGACCCAGTAGACCCAACCAGGAATCGGTTCCCCACACTCTAACAAGAACCGGGTCCGGTTAGGAACCAGTTCCAGGTACAAAAAAAAACCCGATATGCCCATCTCTAGAAGACGCTGAGGATGGTTTAAATTTTTTTTTGAAAATCTAACATTGCCCTAAACTCACCATTAACCCAACAACATCCGTTTAGGAATCAAATTACCAAGCTTCAATACTGAAAGTCAAACATTGCCCTAGACTCAACGTGTTGTTGAAGAAGCAAAATGACATATCAGATACAATTATACAAGTCAAGTAACAATATAATATTCTTGTAATAATAAACAAACTCGTTTAGCTTCACGAACCTAGCAAAGCACGATAGCTCGTTTATTAAATGAACCCAAATATAATGCAATTTTTTTTAACATACACGAGTGTAAATACATAAGTATGATGTAGTTACAATAATAACCCTAGAAACTTATATATAAGTATGATGCTAATTACATTTTTAAATCATCATATTCCCAACATAAAAAAACAAATAAAGTTAAACAATGACCGGTCCCATGTTCAAAAATGTAGTCCAGACCGCAAAATATCGCAAGACTAAAATACTCGGTTTAATGTCTTCATATAACAATACTAGACCATTAGGATTCAGTGATCTTCCCCATCCAAGTTGGTGGCAACATCCCAGTTTGTTCATGAACCGTGTTAAACAACGGCGGTAACATCTTGTACACTCCAGCAACCTCCTTCATAGCACCACCTTGACCATCACCGCCGTCCCCAACACCACCTGCACCAGTCCAAATAGTAATCTTAGGCTGCAACCCCTTGACCGCCTCCCCGTTAATCTTAGCAATTTCTTGATACATTCCACCATTGATCATCAAATAATCTCTTAGGGCACCATAGTTATTTCCCAATGCACCCAAAAGAGTCCTTATGTAGGTCCCCTGGGCCTGTGCAAGGGCAACAAGACCTTCTGCTTCCTTCTGTTTTGCGTACAGTTCACCATCCGCAACTTGTTTACGAGCGTAGAGCGCAGCCTCAGCCGTAGCCTTTTGTGCCTCCGCTTCTTTTTCTTTCTCGTATAGAATTGCTTCTGCAGCCTTTTGTTTCCTGTATAGCTCCCAATTCGCCTCTTGTACCTTGGTTTCATACTCTACACTAGCCTTGCTCAAGAACTCAGCCTTAAGTTTCTCCTTCTGAGTCAACGCGTTCATGATTTCAACCTCCTTCTGCAGCTCCGCCTCCCTGAGCGCTACGGCCTTCCTTGCCTCCACCTCAGCCACCTGTGAATCCTTGGCCCACTTCGCCTTCTTCATCGCCAGCTCAGCATTTGCTTCTGCCACCTCAGCCTCCCTTTCGTTCTCAAACACCTTCACCTCCGTCTTCACCTTTATTTCTTCCTTCTGTCCCTGACCTTCCCTCTGCGTCGATATGATCCTTGTTTCCGCATCAATCTTAGCCGCGTTCTGCAGCGTTTGTCCTTCTCGAAGCTTCGCTCCTATTTCACCCTATATCAAACCATTGTTAACATTATTTAAACTATTAACCCTAATCAAAATAAAAATAAAAATAAACGTAAAGTAATAAAACTACCTTCATCTTGGCTTCAGAGACATCGATTTTCGCCTGATTCGCAGCTTCCATCTGTGTCTTTTGTCCTAAATACGAGAAATACTCGTGTCCAGGAACATCCACCAACTGTTTAACGTTTGCATTGTAAATCCACAACCCGAACTGATTCAGTTCCAACTGAACCTTCCCAAACACCTCCTTCTTAAACTCCTTGGTTCCTTTAAAGATCTCTTCCATGGTCATAGATGCAGCCAGGACACGCGTCTCGCCCTCAATGACCCCCTTGACGAGCTCATTCATATGGTTCGACTCCTTATCGTGAGAGGAGATGAGCTTGGCGTATTTGTGGAGACTCTCTTGGTCGTCGGAGCGTGGCCCGATAGTGAAAACAGCAGGGAGGATGAAGGGGAGTTTCTCGGCACTCATGGCCATTACTTCGAACGTGTAGTTCACTGGAGAGATGTCGAAAACGGAGCAGGATTGGCCCGGAAATACCCATGATTTCTTTGCGATTTTGATGTCGTTGATCCCGGATCCGGTGATGACTAAATACTGGGATGCATTTGCTACCCTATACATGATTAATTGCCGGAGATGATGAAGGATACGAGGGAAGAGGGTATGTACGTAGTAATATTGAGCGTAGTTTGGGTTAAAGTCGGTAATGTAGATACGTAACAAATAGAGAATATATATAGTGGGATATGACATAGAGGTTTTTAAGGGATAATCCGTAATCGTATAGGATTAGGAAATTGATATCAGATGACATATGAGGTTTTTAAGGGATAATCGTAAGGGATTAGGAGATTGCTTTCACATTTGTTATTTATCTTTTACGCGTTTTTTTTATTCATAGTTAAAAAGGTTGAAATATAAATATTTTTTTAGTTCTTTTGTTATTTTAAATCATAATAATAATAATAATAATAATAATAATAATAATAATAATAATAATAAAATAATAATAATAATTGGGTTAGAATATATTAGAAAGTTATGTTAAAATGAGGTTCTATTCAAAAGTAAAGCGGTATGATGATAAACTGAACCGATTCTGACGGTTCGCATTTCTAAACAACCTTTATTTTCTAATAATGTTTGTTTTACATATCATTTGCTCTGTTCACCGCAACGTATAACGTCAACAACCTAGTTTCTAATAATTCTCACGTTTTATTTTAATCTTTTATTTATGGAACAAGGATAATTTAAAGTAAGCTTCACATGTCGTGAGATGGTTCAACATTTTACTACACTAATGAAACGAGATTGTAATAAAGGTTGGTAATTTTACTGTGATTAACATAATGTTTATTCATGAGGCTCGGTTAATGTTTCTTATTCCTAAAGGAATTGATTGGTGGTTGTGTCATGTCAAGCGTGTTAACCAGGTTATTGAATAATTTTAAATAGTAACTAGTATTAAGCCGCACCATGTTGCGACGGGAGCGTCAAACCTTGTCAAGCAGTATTGATGTTATATTACCGTCAGCGACCACTAACATTGAGGTTCGGCTTAACGTTAATGCGAAGAAATTAAAGCAAAACATAATACATAGAAAAGAATAACTAAGTCGGTCTAGCACCTGGGCATTGCAACATACTTGTTAAACGGGAAAATATAGACGTAAAAACTTTGAACTACACACGTATGTGTCGTGTTAACTCGCAAAATTTAGAACAAAACGTAAAAAACGTTGAACCAGACACACACATTGCACTGTGTTAACTCACATAATTTAGAACAAAACGTAAAATGAAAATTTATGAAAGATGAAAAGTATAGGGGACCATAGTTGAAAGTAAAAAAACTGTAAGGTTAAATTGCAAAAAATAATGAAAATTTTTGGCTCAAGAGTAAAACAAATTAAATTTTGTGAGGTTAAATTGCAAAGGATGAAAAGTTTGGGTTAATTTTTTTATAAACATCCTAAGCATGAGATACAAAACCATTATACATAGAATAAGTTGCAAATCTATATCTATACTATATAATTAAAAAAACCATTATACTATATAATAAAAGAAACCATTTTTGGGACAATTGTCATCATATTAAGCCATGTTTTATAAATAAGTATTATTCTAATTTAATCTTTTCTAATTAATTATATATAATCCTCCTACTAAATATTATTTAGCTTAATTTCTTATGGATAATTATTATTTAGTTTAATCTCCTTCTCATTTATAATATTATTTATTTAACTAATAGAGTAAATTACGATTTTGACCCCTGTGGTTATATTACTTTTACTCTTTTAGCCCAAAAATAATTTTTAACATCTGAACCCCCAACGTTTTTTTTTCTAATCTTTTTGGCCCCTAACGTCTTTTTTCTAACCTTTTTGGCCACTAACATTTAATGGATAGGGTTAGTGTTATGGACCAAAAGGGTTAGAAAAAAAAGACGCTGGGGCTCAGATGTTAAAAAATTCTTTTTTGGGCTCAAATGGTAAAAGTGATATGACCACATGGGCCAAAATCGTAATTTACTCTAACTAATATTATTTATCATTTATACATTTACGGAGTTTTGAATAATGAGTTAAATTTATTGAGACATCGTTAATAGATTTTGCTACAACAAAATAATCTGTTTATATCAATCTAAATTTTTATCTATACTATACTATATAATAAAACATTAATGTGTGAGACATGTCGTTCATTGTAGGTATTTATTTTATGATTTTCTCGCCTCACTTCCAAACTTATCTTATATTAACTAAATAGATAAATGAATGATGAGCTAATATTAAATTTTATCGTACTTTAAATTTCGAATACCATTTTTCTATTTTTCTAATAACCGAAATTGTAAATTGTTAATTTAAAACATTTTAAATAAAACAAATTATTTATCACGAAAACCAAACTTTGTATTAATATATTAAATATTTTTATTTTTACTATACAAAATTACATTTACTAACTTTTTTATTATTTGGTATATAAAGTTAAATGTAGAGGGGGGGGGGGGGTTTGATTATCGTATATAGAGTGAACTACCAAAATGTTTCCCGATGTTTGGTCATTTTTGACCATTTAGTCCGAAACTCAAACATTTTGAATTTGGGTCATTGTGGTTTCAATTTTGTTGCCATTTTCATCCAAAAACAAAATATGGTTGAATTTTACAGTTAATATCCAGTTTTTTTTTTGTCTTTTCTCTCTTTTAATGAAGGGCAAAATGATATTTTAACGTTTTATTATAAAAAATTAAAAAAATCTAACCATTTTGTCTTTCATTAAAAGTGAGGAAAAAGAAAAAAAAAACTAGATTTTAACTGAAAAATCTGACTAGGTTTTGGTTTTGGATGAAAATAGCAACAAAATTGAAACCTTAGGGACCCAGATTCAAAAGGTTTGAGTTTTGAACTAAAGTGGCAAAAATGACCAAACCTCAGGAACCAAAATGACACTTTACTCTTTTTAAAACTTTTAGAATTCTTTTTGTTTATCACTTTATCTATGAAAAATATTGTTTGAATAAATTGGTAAAAGACTAATGTCCCCTTAGGTGGGGTCCGCGTAACATTATTGTAACATTATTTAACGTTACAAATAAACCCGGTTATTGTAACATTATGATCGTTGTCAATTTCATACACTAAAGTTTGGTATAAACATAAAACACGAAAATATAATTTACCATATACTCTTTTTGACAACATTAGATGATTAAACTAAGGAGTTGAATACATGATATAACCATTAGTTCAACTCAGGTAATACGTTAAACTTGTAGTTGTTGTATCTGAGAAGACAAACATGTTCTCAAAGGAAATGCGAAACCTCTTTTAAGAGAACCATGCCTCACCAACTCTACTTCTACCCCTTCTTCGAATTTATTTATTTCGAGTGTAACCCGTTGATGTTGTTTTTCTTTCGTAAGAAAAGACTAATGATATTATTATTAACTAATACACCAAGTACATTCACATAATGAAAATATCCCAACTAAGAGCTTAACGTTATACACTCTTATTGATACCATTAGAATATTAAACTAAAGACTTCAATTCATATTTAACAATCAGGATCCTTGATCTTGCCCATCCAAGTTGGCGGCAACATTCCAGTTTGTTCATGAACCGTGTTAAACAACGGCGGTAACATCTTGTACACCCCGGCGACTTCCTTCATAGCACCACTATGACCATCACCCTCCTCCCCAACACCACTTGCACCGGTCCAAATACTAATCTTTGGTTTTAGTCCCTTAACCGCCTCCGCGTTAATCTTGGCAATTTCTTGATACATTCCACCATTGATCATTAGATAATCTCTCAAAGCTCCATAGTTACCTCCCAATGCACCCAAAAGGGTCCTTATGTAGGTACCTTGGGCCTGTGCAAGGGCGACAAGACCTTCAGCCTCTTTTTGTTTTGCGTATAGTTCACCATCGGCAACTTGTTGACGAGCAAAGAACGTCGCCTCGGCCATAGCCTTTTGAGCCTCCGCTTCTTTTTCTTTCTCGTACAGAATTGCTTCTGCCGCCTTTTGTTTCCTGTAAAGTTCCCAATTCGCCTCTTGTACCTAGGGGTGCAAACGAGCCGAGCTACTCGTGAGCTACTCGAGCTCGGCTAGAAAAAAAGCTCGAACGAGCCGAGCTTAAACGAGCTCGAGCCCGAGCCTAAAAACAAGCTCGTTTAGTAAACGAGCCCGAGCCCGAGCCCAAGCTTCGGTTATCGAGCTCGAGCCGGCTCACGAGCCTAATCGAGCTTTCTGTTTATATTTTTTTTATTAATATATTAGACATATATTTATATAATAATAATTACCATTTATATAAATATATAAAAATAACTAAATTATATGTATAATAATAATAATTATAATTAATTTAAATTAATTAATAAATACAAAACGAGTCGAGCCCGATCCGAGCTCGAGCTTGAAAAATTAACTTCGAGCCGAGCTCGAGTTTTAGAAATAAAGCTAGAATCGAGCCGAGCTCGAGCTTTCATATGTTAAACGAGCTCGAGCCTGGTCGAGCTCGGGCTCGGCTCGGCTCGGCTCGTTTGCACCCCTACTTCTACCTTTTATCATATCCAACTTAATGATATTAATTACTATTCAATACATACAAGTTTAATGTCAAAGTCTGCATGTATGTATGTATGTTACCTTGGTTTCATACTCAACACTAGCTTTACTCAAGAACTCGGCCTTAAGTTTCTCGGTCTGAGTCAACGCGTTCATGATTTCAACCTCCTTCTGCAGCTCGGCCTCCCTAAGCGCCACCGCCTTGGTTGCCTCCACCTCGGCCACCTGTGCATCCTTGGCACACTTTGCCTTCTTTATGGCCAGCTCGGCATTTGCTTCTGCCACTTCGGCCTCCCTCTCATTCTCGAACACCTTCACCTCCGTCCTCACCTTTACCTCTTCCTTCTTCCCCTCTCCTTGTCTCTGCGTCGATATGATCTTTGTTTCCGCATCAATCTTAGCCGCGTTCTGCAGTGTTTGTCCTTCTCGAAGCTTTGCTCCTATTTCACCCTATATCATTGTCACAACTCAAAACATTATCAACTTACAGTTAAACCAAGATTAATTAAAGTTACGTATGATGATTAATTATCACCTTCATCTTGGCCTCAGAGACATCGATTTTCGCCTGATTTGCTGCTTCCATCTGTGTCTTTTGTCCTAAATATGAGAAATACTCGTGTCCAGCAACGTCCACAAGTTGTTTGACGTTCGCATTGTAGATCCATAATCCGAACTGATTCATTTCCAGCTGAACCTTATCGAAAACCTCCTGCTTAAACTCCTTGGTTCCTTTGAAGATCTGTTCCATGGTCATGGAGGCAGCGAGGACACGTGTCTCGCCCTCGATGACCCCCTTGACGAGCTCATTCATGTGGTTCGACTGCTTATCATGAGAGGAGATGAGCCTGGCATATTTGTGGAGACTCTCTTGGTCATCAGCTCGTGGACCGATAGTGAAAACAGCAGGGAGGATGAAGGGGAGTTTCTCGGCACTCATGGCCATTACTTCGAACGTGTAGTTCACCGGAGAGATGTCGAAGATGGAGTAGGATTGGCCTGGAAATACCCATGATTTCTTTGCGATTTTGATGTCGTCGATCCCGGATCCAGTGATGACTAAATACTCGGATGCCCTTGCCACCCTATACATGACTGCCCCAAGGATATTTGTAAAGTTAATGCAATATGAAAGCGACGTAGATAATCATGCAAGTTAATGTTTGGATCAGGTCCCACACTCATACTCTATACACTCACGTATGTATATGATTTGATCAGGAAGTGAGAAATAGAAAAGCTTCTGAAGTCACTATAAATAGCCTTACTTACAAAAGAAACGTGGTTACATGAAAACCACTAAAATTACCGAAGTTCCTAAAGAAATGGTATACCCACTCTTCCACCTCAACGGATACATCCAAATATTTCGGTTAAAACAAATACTAATTCTAACTTAACTATTTTAAGATAATCCATAATGTAAAACACAAATGCGTTAGTCTTCAATTCATGCAACATGTACGCAGAGCTGTTCCAATGTTTTTGAAGGCCCTAAGCGAACTACAAAGTCAAGGCCTATTGAATTGGTAAAGAAATTGAGATTGAGATTTGAGACATTGAATAACTATAGTGATGATTTTTCCTAATTTTGGCCCTAATTTTGCTCAATCCGCAATCAGTTTCACATTGGTTACTCAAAAGAAGCCGCAAGTAACGAGGGTTGATGTATTGTGTGAGTGGACAACGCAGACTCCTAGTGTAAATTCTAAATCTTGGGCCTAGAAACGTTGTTTAAATGGCAAAAAAAAAAAACAAGTTTAATATATGAAAGGAAATAAAATTGGAGGCCCTTGTTTTATGGTGGCCCTAGGTCTTAGACTAGATTGATAAGCCTTACGGGCCGACCATGCATGTACGTGAAGTATTTCACCACTACTAGCTCATTCCATGCACTTCAAAAGAACAACTCACGAGCCATGACCCGCGACCCACGAACAAACCCGACCCGAGTAAAGCTAACAGTTAAAACATTGCCTACGAGATATGTTATTTCTTGTTTATCCTTCTTTTCATTAATTAACCAACTGGGGTAGCCCAGTTGGCCACCGACACCCACCTCTTCCCAGAGGTACCGGGTTCGAGTCTTGGGAGTGGCATATGTCGCCCAGGGTAAGAACTCGGCATGGGGAAGTCACCGCGGAGCTAGCTTGGTCGGGTAGCGGCTCCCGGAGTGAGATCACTCCGGCGGTTGGGAGGACCGTGCACTATCCCCCCTTCTTTTCATTAATGATTAAAAAGTAAAAGAAATACATTTTTTATATGCAAAACTCTTGAAAACCTCACATTCTAAATAATACTTCATCGTCTGCCTTGAAAGATTACAGTAGTTTGAGTTTTGTATACAAATTAGATTTTTTTTCGCATGGATTATAAAAAACATATAAATACCTTCTGTATGTGGATCTAAGTCTCGGTAAGGTTGCCGGAGTTTATGTTGATGTTGTACAATGTATCATGCACAGAACCCCAAACACTGATCTACAGTTCGCTTAATTTGGTGTTCAGTGAGATATAGACGATGGTCGGGTTTTATGGATCGAAGAGTGAGCTGATTAGTGATTATGACTGGCTGAAATGATTCAGGAGAAACCACCGGCGAAATCGTCGCTTTGGGAACGGGTTCTGACTCCATCAAAGTTGAACTAATTTTTCTTTCTTTCTTTTTTTCTTTTAACTTTTTGTACAGATCAGATTTTGAAATCCACATGTATTCATTCTTGGAAATTATTGGAAATTTCGGTGTTTATCGAGGGATTTTGATGATATTGGATTAAGTTGTCCACTATGTTGATCTTGTTAAAAACTAAACGAGTTAGGAGATGTAGGAGTGTAGGCTCATTTCAATTTAATAAGAATGGGTACTTATCGGTTTTGTAAATTCAATATATTTTATTTTAGGCCTATAATTAAAATCATTTTTAACACCCCACTTGCGGTATACACATATAATGTATATATGTGTAGGCCCTTAGGGGCAAAAGTGAAAGTGCACTAATCTTAACATTATTTTATTAATTTCATGAAAATAACGTTAAAAAGCGAATGACGGTTAATCATGCATCATGTGGTGGTGTTGATATCCGAAAGACATGGGGGTACATGCGCTAATCGGCTTTTGTCCCAATTGACAAGTGTTATGTGCCTTATGTCCAAGGCTTGATGCAAAACTACTATCGAGCCGGGCACTGGAAGCAGCCTCTCTATTCCTACGGGGTAGATGTAAGGTTGTCTACATCTTACCCTCCTCGGACCCTACCTTATCTTTGCTATTGGTGGGATATATTAAGTATGATGATGATGAAATAAAATCATTTTTACTATGGGCATGTTTATTAAATCAAATTGGGTTTTCATCTTGTAATGAATTAACTAAGTATTAAACTTATTTGGGCTTAAGGAATGGATCTGATTTGTTTTCCAACACGTCGACCAGTGGCGGACCCAGGATTTTATTTTAATGGGGTCCATTTTCGGGTCGGTCCTCGTTCGGGTCGAGTTAAAGTGAGGTTTGAACTAGATTTTAAAAAAGAAAAAAGAAAAATGGGCTTATCAAGGATTGAACCCATGACCTCTTGGTAGAAAAGAGGAAGATTTACCACTACACCAGCTTTCTTTTTATTTCTATGGTGTCCACCTAATTGTATTTATGGGGTCCATATACAATTTAATATACCAAATCTACTATTTTTTTTTAAAAAGATTGGGGTCCGGGGACCCCAGTGGCACCAATGTGGGTCCGCCCCTGACGTCGACCAAGTATATGGTTCTTTTTCTCTTGAACATAATAGGTAACAAAAGAAAATGCTACGGTTATTTCTCAACATAACAATCAAATTCGTTCTTGATTCTCCAAGTCTAATTTGTTCAAACTTTTTGATAGTACCATCAAATTAATTAGTTTGATCTGATAGTGAATACACGATTCGTAGAGATTATCCAAGAGATTCCTAGTTTGTTTATGATTCAAGAGTTTCTTTAATTCAATATGCAACAGCGAAATGTGGCACATCACTCAATCATACTAGGCTACTAAATGTGTCGATCAATTGCTTTCACCTAGCATAACCTTCCATAGCTGATGGATGATATATCTTTGTAAACGATATTATGCTATTGTTAATGATTGCATTTGTTTTACTAAACACGCATGATAACGCTTGCCTGTAGTCACATTGGCTCGGTCAAAGAACCGGTAGTTAAGATGGCAACCAAACCAGACTAAAACATTATTCCACACAAATGTAAAGTATCATAGTTTGGGGTAGTTTCTGTAAATGTATAAATGTCTAGATAGTATAAGTATATAAACTCTTATACAAACTCTAAAGCTATGGGTTATGAGGGTGGTGGATTGGATCGTGGATTTTCATGCGGGACATGATTCTCATGGTACACTGCCCCCCTTTCGAAACCATGGTGGTTCACATGGTTTAATTCATGGCAACCATAACCCTCTTTCAGTTAATTATGGGATTTTGATTGGTGGGGGAGGATAGTGGATGATATTGGGGGTCATGGTCCACACCATATAGGGTGGTGGATTAGGTTAGTGGATGAGGGTAAGGTGACATGACGCTAACATTGGAGGATAATGATAGTCATTTGGGTCATAACCACACCACATAGCCTAATGATCATGCAATCAATACAACTTTCCAAAATATTCTCCTTGTGACTCTGATTTGTTATCCGAGCCTACAGAGCTCACTGGCACCACCATCTTCTTCCACTAGTGAAACAACCACCAAAGCACACAAGCAACCACCAGAGCATACAAACTTTCTTAGTTTTTTTTGTTACAATCGTCACTGCCTTTTCAATCAATCGGTGAAGCAACCTTACACAATCTATATTGCTAAAAATTTAGTTCAATCGGAGTTCCTTTGTTTTTTTTTTCTTTGCCGAATGATCATCATTCAGTCATCGTCGTTCCTCATCTTTCAGTGGTTAGGTTTTTAATACAAATTACCCTTTGCTTTCGCTGCTTAGAGTTTCTTTATCTTGCACAAACAAGTTACGTGATGAACAAGGCGAAACCTCTAACAAACACTTTCAGTCGAAACTTGTCATGTTGAACACGAAGAACAAGGCAAAATTTCATTTTGATAAACCATGATACAAAGACATTCAGGTGAAACTTCAATTTCCAAACCAACCTTAATTATTTTGGGTCACACAAGTTTCAAGTGAAACTTCAAACTTTCATCACATTTACCAACTTTGTCACCATGGTTGAATGTCAGTTCAACACTAAACTAAAAAGTGTACAAACTGATTGGGGAGGGGAGTTTCGTAACCTTTCTCCCTTTTCAACCAGGCTTGCCCTCCTTGCCCATTCTTACCTACCAAAACGTTTCTGGCACTTTGCATTCGAAACCGTTGTGTACCTCATTAATCGCCTTCCATCCAGAACCTCTTCCAATAAATGTCCCTTCTATCAAATTTTTAATCGCAAACCAAATTACTCCTTCTTTCGTGTTTTCGGATGTCAATGTTTTCCTTATCTACGTCTGTATAATCGTCACAAAATGGATTTTAGATCTACGTCTTATATTTTCCTTGGTTACAGCCCTCATCATCACGGTTATCGTTGTTTTGACCCCACAACAGAAAAAACACACACACACACATATATATATATATATATATATATAGTCAGACATGTGCGTTTCAATGAAACAATCTTCCCTTTTCAAATTCGCGTTTCCCGCCATTCCTATCATCCGCCACACCTATATCTCCTTATGTGTCCATTTTTCCTGAACCCATTCCACATCACACACCTAATCCACTGACCACCACTGACCACATTGATCCGTCAGTTACCACCGCTATCCCTTCTATCTCTAAACTATCATCACTACAACCCTCTACTCCCTCACAATCCACATCTTCACCTTCACCTGACCCACCTTCCCCGGTCCCTAGTTCCTCTACCCCTCAGCAAGATACTCCCACTCCGCCTCCACCACTTCCACCGCCTCGTCCAGCTCACCTACGCCAAAATCCTAAATGCACCACTCCCTATAACCCCTCCGCCTACACAATTACTACTTCCTCACCCCCTAATGAGCCTACCTCTTTTACTGTTGCCAACAAATCCCTGGAGTGGCGTCTTGCCATGACCGAGGAGTTTGAAGCACTTTGCAAGAACGAAACATGGTCCTTGGTTCCCTATGGCCCTAATACTAATGTTGTTGACTGTAAGTGGGTTTACAGGTTGAAGACAGATCCCCACGGCGTGGCTACTAGGCACAAAGCACGCCTTGTTGCCAAAGGGTTTATGCAACATTCCAGTTTTGATTATCATGAAACTTTTAATCCAGTCATCAAAGCCACCACCATTCTGGTTCTTTTATCTCTTGCTGTGACAAATGAATGGTCTCTCTGTCAGTTAGACGTACAAAATGCCTACTTACACAGTGATTTGACCAAAACCATTTACATGAAGCAACCACCAGACTTTGTTGACCCAGGAAAAACAAATCATGTGTGCCTTCTTCATAAGTCCCTTTATGGGCTCAAACAAGCCCCCCGAGCATGGTTCCATCGGTTATCTACTGTTCTTCACCAACTTGGTTTTCGTGGGTCGAAGACGGATCCTTCATGATTCATTATGAACAACCGTGGCACTCTTGCGTATGTTCTTGTATATGTGGACGACATTATCATCACTGGAAACAGGCAAACAGCCATTGATAACATCGTCAATCAGCTAAGCTCCACCTTTGCCATTAAAGACCTGGGTAGACTCCATTATTTTTTAAGGATTGAGGCTGTCCATCATAGCAAAGACCTTATCTTATCACAACAGAAGTATTTATTAAATATTCTTCAACGATCCGGTCTCTCAGATTGCAAACCAATGTCTTCCCCTATGTGTTCCTCCCAGGTGCTTACCATTGATGACAGTTTGCCACTTTCCGACCCTGTGCGGTATTGCCAAGTTGTTGGGGCTTTACAATATGCCACTCTCTCTCGCCCAGATATTGCTTTCGCTATGAACCGTGTATGTCAGTTCATGAATGTCCCCACAGAGAACCATTGGTCAGCTGTTAAACGCATCCTATGCTACTCAAAATGGACTACAATTTGGGTCTTCTTATTCATCACACATAGGGCTCCTCCTTGCAGGCCTTTACTGATGTCCATTGGCAAAACCAACCCTCAACAGTCTAGGCCTTCTTTGACTCTGATCGGGCGGGATGCCCTGTCGATCGTCGATCCACCGGGGGGTTTGCCATTTATCTTGGATCAAATCTCATCTCTTGGTCTGCTCGTAAAAAACGAATAATTTCACGATTACAAGGCACTTGCTGATACTGTCGTTGAATTAATTTAGTTAAAGTCGCTTCTACATGAACTCGGTTTTTCAGTCAAAAGGCCTCCGATACTTTGGTGTGACAATCTGGGAGCTACCTACCTTTCTGTCAGTCCTGTTTTCCATGCTCGAACAAAATACACTGAGGTTGACTTTCACTTCGTTCGTGAATAAGTGTCTCAAAGAACACTAAATGTTCAATTTATTTCCACAAATGATCAAGTTGCAGATGTCACACCCCCAAAATCCACACGCGGAGTACCACCGCTTGGGAGCGTGACGTGACCAGGATCAAGCCATCAATCATATCAAACATAGCATTTAATAATTATAAAAGTCATTAAAGTAGTTCATCACGACATGATCAATGTTTCAAAACCAAGCATTGTTTAAGTAGCGGAAGCATTGTTATAAACCCAAGTTAAAATACTGAAATGTCATAAGTGTCTAATCAAGTAATACGATCCTTGTCCACAACGACCGGCTCCTCTTTGTGCAAGCTCCAATGTACCTAACGATCTGCAAGGCATGTAACAGAATGATCAACAAACTAGTTGAGCGAGTTCACAGTAAGTAAGTGCGTAACAGTAAGTAACGGGTGGCACTACTGGGCCGATAGTAAGTTATATAGGTGGGGGCTTCCCATGTTATGTGACCACTAGACTATTCGTATTAACTACTCGTATCATCCCTGTTCTTCTTCCGAGAACAGTAGCGCGTATGGGGTGTACGTAGGTCTTACGTACGTATCCTTCATAACCGAGGATAGGAAACGCGGGGGTGTACGTGGGTTTCACGTACGTATCCTTTGTACCGAGGATAGAAGTAAGTAATGCGTACACGTAGGTTTTACGTGCGTGCCTGACATCCGAGGCAGTAATTGGCATATGACCACGTAGGTGTTATCCTAACCTACGGAACCGTCCTGACATCCGAGGATCATGGTAGGTGATAGTCTAGGAAAGCATATGTACGTTCTTAGTCAATTGTAACCTTTATCCCATTCCCACGACCCGGGAATCCCATGCCTTAGTAGAAGTGTGAACTCACCTGGGTTTGCTCGGCAGACAGTGTAATGCTCAAGTATACAAGTAAGGAATCAACCACGTCCTATCATGGTTACTATGCAAGTTAGGTTCGTATGTAGCATGTTTGTATCACGTATGGTATCAAGTATGATCATGGCAATTCACATAAACGTATTAGCAGTTCATATCAAGTAACGAGTCCAAGTAGTCAGCCCAATTAACATAAGCAGTCCAATTAGCAACTATGTAACAAGTCCAATAACATAACAGTCATAAGATTGGGCCCGTGACAGCGTAGGCCCAAAACAGTGTACGTGCAAAGAAGGTCTCGAGTCGCAACCAACGATCTCGAGTCGCAACCGGTGGTTACGAGTCGCAACAGGTGGTTTCGGTTCATCATGGCCCGGTTACGAGTCACAGCCGGAGATTACGAGTCGCAACAGGAGGTTGCGAGTCGCAACTGGTGATCTCGACTCATCACGGTCTGGTTACGAGTCGCAACGGGACTCGCAACCGTTGTCTCGGCTTGTGCTGTTTGTGGTCTCGAGTGGGGTTCCGACTCGCAACGAGTGATACCGAGTCGCAACCGTGTGTGTAACTGGTTTCCATAATTCCTGCATTGACTTGTCCGTGATTCTAGCAAACATCTAAGGCAGTTTCGAAATCAGATCAAACATGACAATTATCATCAATTACCAACCTTTATCAGTTTCATAACATAGCAAATTATCGATCAAACAAGGTATTTTATCAAGAACTCTCATGAACCCTAACAATCATATGAACCATTCTTAACAATTCGCATGAACATATATCATAACATTTAATCCGAATCGTCTAACACATCGACTGATTGCAAGCATTCCGATTTCCATTTAACTTGTATCATACCATCCGATTTCTTGTGACCCTTGACTATACACATGAACATCACACAAAACACATATATCCGATTTCATGAGCAAGCCAATTACGTGAACATTATCTATTATCGACCCAATCTAATAATATCGTACACAACAAGTTTCGGTATCAAGCAATCATCAACATACAAACCATAACACACAATCAATCAATACATAATCACTAACCGGATTGGAGAAAAGACAAGAGGGTGATCCGAGTAGGGGTGTTCTTGCCGTCGGGTTCCAAGCGAGCCGAGAGAGAGAGAGAGAGAGCAAGTAGGGTGTGTGTGTTGCAAAGATTGTAAAACTAAAACCCTAAGATGTGTGTATGAACATATACGTGTGAGGTGAGGGTGGGCCGAGACCTCACTTGGGCCGGCTTGAGGTCTCGAGTCCCTTACATGGACCGAGTGGGTTTGCAAACAATAGTAAAGCCCAATTGATTTATGGATCGGGTGTAGTGTTGTGTGATCCAATAACGCAACATTTAAACATTTAATCGTAACATTCATTTAATCAAATAAGGTTCACATAAACACATATTGTTACACAAGCAAGTCTAAAGTTCGAGTTGTCACATTATCCCCAACCGATTGGAAATTTCGTCCCGAAATTTGGTATGCACTCACTGAGGAAGCTAGGTAAGTTATAGCATTCACTGGTTTTCCTGGGGTGTCACATCCTCCCCCCGTTGATCTGGAATTTCGTCCCGAAATTCCGAAGTAGTAGCTTCAGCCTCAGTAGTGGTAGCATTGGTTTCGAATAACTGGGGGTACTTTTCTGTCATCCTGTCTTCGCGTTCCCAGGTGTACTCTGGACCGCGTTTGGAGTTCCAACGAACTCGAACAAGAGGGATTCTCTTGCTTTTGAGGACCTTCACATCCCGGTCCGTGATTTCTACTGGTTCCTCGACGAACTGCAACCGCTCGTCGATAGTGAGTTCCTTAAAAGGAATGATGAGGTTTTCATCTGATAGGCACTTCTTTAGGTTCGATACATGAAAGACATTGTGAACTGCCCCGAGTTCAGCTGGTAGGTTCAACTTGTAGGCCACCTTGCCAATCTTTTCTATAATTTCGAATGGTCCGACGTATCGCGGATTCAGTTTACCCCGTTTGCCAAAGCGAACCACACCCTTCCAGGGTGAAACTTTCAATAAAACCCGGTCCCCGACCTCAAATTCCAATGGCTTTCTACGCTTGTCTGCGTAGGCTTTCTGACGGTCGCGTGCTGCCGCCATGCGTTGCCGTATCTGTGTAATCTTTTCTGTGGCGTCCACTACAATCTCTGGACCCGTAATTTGACTATCTCCCACCTCTGCCCAACAGAGAGGTGACCGGCATTTACGTCCGTACAATGCCTCGAATGGAGCGGCTTGTATGCTGGTGTGATAACTATTATTATACGAGAACTCCACTAAAGGGAGGTGCTTTTCCCAGCCGTTGCCGAAGTCGATAACGCATGCCCGAAGCATGTCTTCTAGAGTTTGGATCGTTCGCTCAGACTGTCCATCCGTCTGAGGGTGATATGCTGTGCTCATGTCTAGTCGTGAGCCGAAAGATTTATGCATCGCTTGCCATAGTTCTGACGTGAATCGTGCATCGCGATCCGAAATGATAGATGTGGGCACTCCGTGCCTCGAAACAACTTCCTTAAGGTAAACGTCTGCGAGTGTGGAGAACTTATCCGTTTCCTTTATAGGTAGGAAGTGTGCAGACTTGGTGAGTCGATCAACTATCACCCATATCGTATCGTTCCCACGCTGGGATCTAGGTAAGCTTGTGACAAAATCCATGGAAATTTCTTCCCATTTCCATTGCGGTATCCTAGGCTGCTGGAGTAGGCCAGCTGGTTTCTGATATTCGACCTTGACTCTCGCACAGGTCAAGCATTTTCCAACGTATGTAGCGATGTGGGCCTTCATACTAGGCCACCAATAAGTAGTGCTGATGTCGTGGTACATTTTATCCGACCCTGGATGTACCGAATAGCGAGACTTGTGAGCTTCATCCATTACAAGTTCGCGTAGTCCGCCATAAAGAGGGACCCAAATCCGGCCCGTTACATAGTAGGCGCCGTCTGCCTTCTGTTCCATCTGTTGTCGTGAGCCGCGTAAGGCTTCAGCCTTGACGTTTTCGGGCTTCAATGCTTCTACCCGAGCATTTCGTATCTGTGCTGGAAGGCTAGACTGAATCGTAAGCTGTAGCGCTCGCACGCGCTTCGGTAAGGTGTCCTTTCGGCTTAGAGCGTCAGCCACAACATTGGCTTTGCCTGGATGGTACTTAATGGCGCATTCGTAATCGTTAAGTAACTCGACCCATCGTCGTTGACGCATGTTCAAATCCTTCTGCTTAAGGATATGCTCGAGACTCCTGTGATCGGTGTAAATCGTGCACCTGGTACCGTACAGGTAGTGTCGCCATATCTTAAGCGCGAAAACAACAGCTCCCAGCTCTAAATCGTGCGTCGTGTAGTTGCGTTCATGAACCTTGAGTTGCCGAGAAGCGTAGGCTATCACTTTATCACGTTGCATCAATACACAACCCAGACCCTGTATTGATGCGTCACAATATACCACGAAGTCATCTGTGCCCTCTGGCAATGAAAGAATAGGTGCGCTGCAGAGCCTATCCTTTAGATACTGAAAAGCAGTCTCCTGGGGCTCTCCCCAGCGATAGGTAACACCCTTCTGTGTCAGTAGCGTAAGCGGCTGAGCAATCTTCGAAAAGTCTCTAATAAACCGTCTATAATAACCTGCCAGACCCAAGAATTGGCGTATTTCCGTCGGCGTACGCGGTGCAGGCCAGTTCCTGATTGAATCTACCTTGGATGGATCGACATGAATCCCATCCTTGTTTACCACGTGGCCTAAGAAGTGGACTTCACGAAGCCAGAAGTCGCATTTAGAAAGCTTAGCGTACAGCTGTTCCTTCCGAAGGAGTTCCAATATAAGGCGTAGGTGTCGCTCGTGCTCTTCCTGACTCTTGGAGTAAATCAGGATGTCGTCGATGAAAACAATGACGAACTTGTCGAGATAGGGTTTGCACACCCTGTTCATAAGATCCATAAATACTGCAGGTGCGTTCGTAAGCCCGAACGGCATAACCAAGAACTCGTAGTGACCATAGCGAGTTCTGAATGCTGTCTTAGAGACGTCCTCCTCGCGGACTCTCAGCTGATGATAACCTGACCGTAGGTCGATCTTGGAATAGTAACACGACCCTTGCAACTGGTCGAATAAGTCGTCTATGCGTGGAAGAGGATAACGGTTCTTCACCGTCACCTTGTTCAGTTCCCGGTAGTCTATACACATCCTGAACGTACCGTCTTTCTTTTTCACGAAAAGCACTGGAGCTCCCCAAGGCGAAGAGCTTGGACGAATGAAACCCTTTTCCAAGAGTTCTTGCAGCTGCTTTGACAATTCTTCCAATTCTGATGGAGCTAGACGATATGGTGCGCGAGCTATGGGTGCTGCTCCTGGAGCGAGCTCGATCTGAAATTCGACCTGACGATGAGGCGGTAAGCCAGGTAAATCTTCAGGAAACACCTGAGGAAAGTCACGTACGACTGGTATATCCTCCAATTTCTTCTCCTTTACTGATGCGTCTGAAACAAGAGCCAAAATGGCTGTGTGACCTTTACGTAAGCACTTCTGAGCCTTCAAGAATGAGATGATGCCAACCACTGCACCACTCTTGTCGCCTTGAACTTCAAGAGGTTCCTGACCCGAACGAGGAATGCGAATAATCTTCTCGCTGCATAGGATTTCTGCCTGGTGTTGGGATAACCAATCCATCCCAATCACGACGTCGAAACTTCCCAAAACTATGGGGATGAGATCAATCGAGAAGGCTTGACCAGCTAGGATAAGATTACAACCTTGAACTACGTGCGTGGCTTCTAAACTTTTACCGTTAGCTAACTCTACTACATGTTTGGTGGGTAAAAGTGTTGGTGCACGTTTTAGCAGTTGACACATTTTCACAGACATATAGCTTGTATCCGCACCCGAATCAAATAAGACAGTAACGTAAATATTGTCGAGGAGAAACTTACCCATCACAACGTTGGGATCGTTCACTGCGTCGCCACGACCTAGTACGAATGCACGGCCCCTTGCCTCGTTGCCGTTGTTGTTTCCCCCATTGTTGTTGTTGCCATTTCCCTGATTGTTGTTGTTGTTGTTCTGGTTCCTGTTGAGCTGTGGGCAGTGTCTCTTGATGTGGCCTTCAGCACCACAATTGTAACATCCTTTGTTGCCCTGTTGTTGGTTAGGCTGAGTGTGAGGCTGCTGCTGACTCTGGTTCGCAGGACGAAGGCTTCTACAGTCTTTGGCCTCGTGACCCATCTTGAGGCATCTTTGACAACGACCCTTGTTACACTGACCGTTGTGGTGCTTGTTACAGTTGTTGCACTTTGGAAGATTTCCGCGATATCCACCCTGCCTGTGGCTACCTGACGACTGCTGGTTAGGGCTTTGATAGTCGTCAGTCTTTCGCTGCTGATTCTGGGACTGAACCGAAACTGATGCTTTGCTTGAATCCCCCTCCCATTTCCTCTTGTTGTCACTGAGGGTAACGGGGGTAGCTGAAGGAGTGACTGTAGTAGTAGCGCTGACACGCTTAGGCAGTTTATTCTGTTCCACTGCCTGATCGGTGATGCGATGAGCGAGGCGTTGGATTTCCTGGATGTTTTCGAGGTTAGCCGACGTCACGTGGCTCTGAATCTATGGCGCCAATCCCTTGAGATACAACTCAATGCGCTTGTATGGAGGGTCTACCATAGTTGGACACAGCACGGCCAGCTCGTTTGACCGCTTGGTATACGCTTCAATCTCCGACCCAACCATTTTCAGATTGTACAGCTCGTCTTCTAGCTTGTGAATATCTTCACGCGTGCAATACTCACGCTTGATGAGTTCCTTAAAATCGTTCCATGGGGTGGCGTTAGCAGCTGCCAACCCAAGAATCTGCACCTGCGCGTTCCACCAGGTTAGCGCGATTCCTTCCAAAGTGCCAGTAGCAAACTTGACCTTGCGAGCCTCAGGGCACTCGCACATTTCGAATACTGATTCTAGCTTCTCGAACCAGTGGAGGAGTCCAACCGCTCCTTCTGTGCCGCTGAAAGAGTTTGGACGACAGTCCATGAAGTTCTTGAACGTGCAGACAGGCTGCTGCGCGTGTTGACCTATTGTGTACGAATAGGACGAAGTTAAATACGAGTGTTAATGTAGGATCTAAAGATCCTAGTGTGTGCCTATACTGCAGGATATACTACCTGCTTGAGCTGCTGCAACTGCCGCAGCAACTTGGGCTTGAACAAGAGCCTCTAGTTGGGCTTGTGTCATGTTGATTCGTCCAGACATGATCTTCATTGTAACAAGTAGCATACGTAAGAATGGTTCGCGAGTAGGGCGATGACAGAAAAGTGTAAGCACGCAGGGATTCTCATGCTATAGTATCATGTGTATCTAAACGTAATGCGAGCAAAGTTCTAAGCAGTTCTAGCAAACAGGCAATAAACATAACCTTATTACCTAGGATGTCGAGTCTTGCACGTGGAGCGAAGCGTCGTTGTGGATCGTTGAGAGCACTGTTCTGGTTATAGTCCGGCTTTAATAAAAACGTTTTCCCATATTAAAACCAAGTTCTCTATAACCAATGGCTCTGATACCAATCTGTCACACCCCCAAAATCCACACGCGGAGTACCACCGCTTGGGAGCGTGACGTGACCAGGATCAAGCCATCAATCATATCAAACATAGCATTTAATAATTATAAAAGTCATTAAAGTAGTTCATCACGACATGATCAATGTTTCAAAACCAAGCATTGTTTAAGTAGCGGAAGCATTGTTATAAACCCAAGTTAAAATACTGAAATGTCATAAGTGTCTAATCAAGTAATACGATCCTTGTCCACAACGACCGGCTCCTCTTTGTGCAAGCTCCAATGTACCTAACGATCTGCAAGGCATGTAACAGAATGATCAACAAACTAGTTGAGCGAGTTCACAGTAAGTAAGTGCGTAACAGTAAGTAACGGGTGGCACTACTGGGCCGATAGTAAGTTATATAGGTGGGGGCTTCCCATGTTATGTGACCACTAGACTATTCGTATTAACTACTCGTATCATCCCTGTTCTTCTTCCGAGAACAGTAGCGCGTATGGGGTGTACGTAGGTCTTACGTACGTATCCTTCATAACCGAGGATAGGAAACGCGGGGGTGTACGTGGGTTTCACGTACGTATCCTTTGTACCGAGGATAGAAGTAAGTAATGCGTACACGTAGGTTTTACGTGCGTGCCTGACATCCGAGGCAGTAATTGGCATATGACCACGTAGGTGTTATCCTAACCTACGGAACCGTCCTGACATCCGAGGATCATGGTAGGTGATAGTCTAGGAAAGCATATGTACGTTCTTAGTCAATTGTAACCTTTATCCCATTCCCACGACCCGGGAATCCCATGCCTTAGTAGAAGTGTGAACTCACCTGGGTTTGCTCGGCAGACAGTGTAATGCTCAAGTATACAAGTAAGGAATCAACCACGTCCTATCATGGTTACTATGCAAGTTAGGTTCGTATGTAGCATGTTTGTATCACGTATGGTATCAAGTATGATCATGGCAATTCACATAAACGTATTAGCAGTTCATATCAAGTAACGAGTCCAAGTAGTCAGCCCAATTAACATAAGCAGTCCAATTAGCAACTATGTAACAAGTCCAATAACATAACAGTCATAAGATTGGGCCCGTGACAGCGTAGGCCCAAAACAGTGTACGTGCAAAGAAGGTCTCGAGTCGCAACCAACGATCTCGAGTCGCAACCGGTGGTTACGAGTCGCAACAGGTGGTTTCGGTTCATCATGGCCCGGTTACGAGTCACAGCCGGAGATTACGAGTCGCAACAGGAGGTTGCGAGTCGCAACTGGTGATCTCGACTCATCACGGTCTGGTTACGAGTCGCAACGGGACTCGCAACCGTTGTCTCGGCTTGTGCTGTTTGTGGTCTCGAGTGGGGTTCCGACTCGCAACGAGTGATACCGAGTCGCAACCGTGTGTGTAACTGGTTTCCATAATTCCTGCATTGACTTGTCCGTGATTCTAGCAAACATCTAAGGCAGTTTCGAAATCAGATCAAACATGACAATTATCATCAATTACCAACCTTTATCAGTTTCATAACATAGCAAATTATCGATCAAACAAGGTATTTTATCAAGAACTCTCATGAACCCTAACAATCATATGAACCATTCTTAACAATTCGCATGAACATATATCATAACATTTAATCCGAATCGTCTAACACATCGACTGATTGCAAGCATTCCGATTTCCATTTAACTTGTATCATACCATCCGATTTCTTGTGACCCTTGACTATACACATGAACATCATACAAAACACATATATCCGATTTCATGAGCAAGCCAATTACGTGAACATTATCTATTATCGACCCAATCTAATAATATCGTACACAACAAGTTTCGGTATCAAGCAATCATCAACATACAAACCATAACACACAATCAATCAATACATAATCACTAACCGGATTGGAGAAAAGACAAGAGGGTGATCCGAGTAGGGGTGTTCTTGCCGTCGGGTTCCAAGCGAGCCGAGAGAGAGAGAGAGGGCAAGTAGGGTGTGTGTGTTGCAAAGATTGTAAAACTAAAACCCTAAGATGTGTGTATGAACATATACGTGTGAGGTGAGGGTGGGCCGAGACCTCACTTGGGCCGGCTTGAGGTCTCGAGTCCCTTACATGGACCGAGTGGGTTTGCAAACAATAGTAAAGCCCAATTGATTTATGGATCGGGTGTAGTGTTGTGTGATCCAATAACGCAACATTTAAACATTTAATCGTAACATTCATTTAATCAAATAAGGTTCACATAAACACATATTGTTACACAAGCAAGTCTAAAGTTCGAGTTGTCACAGCAGATGTCTTCACCAAGCCACTCACTCCCTTCTTAGCGCTTCCTGTTTTTAAGGTCCAAGTTGCAGGTCGTTCCCCGGCCTCAACTTGCGGGGGAATGTTAGACTAAGAGTCTTAAGTTATTATTAATGTTAGTCCAAGAGTCCAATATTTATTAGTCTAGATGGTCTAATTTGTAACTTCTTGCCCTATATAATGGGCTGCTTTGTATCCTATTTTCATCAACAAATAAACACAACAATTACAGAACCTTACGGTTCATTGACCACGTATTATGGGATTCTATTGAATGTGTCTTTGATCCATACACCGCTTCATGGGTGTACACGCTTAAGCATAATTTCTTAAGCTTCAGATGAAACGGGATGAGGTATGCATATGCGTTTGTTAACATTGGTGAATCAGTCAAGGGCAAAGACCTGATATTGTTTGTTATCTGTAGATAGCGTGAGGAATAAAACGACATCAAATCTACTATACTTGCATGTTAGTCTCATATGGAATTTAGTTAACTCTAAAGTCTCCTAATTGTTCATGATTACATGATGACAAAGCCTCCACAATGTGCTATAACTTCAGGTTTTGTTGCCACTACAACTCATGTTGAGTCCTCGGTGTAGCTCCTGACTTTGCAACACATGGCTTATCAACCAGATTATAAGTGTATGCCAAGTATCACTGCCACAACTCAGCCACATCAAGCTTTCTATAGTGTTTGTCTCTTAAGAATCAATGCAATATCAATCAAGGACGTAGAGACTCTTATTATGGTTACAACACCAACTACAACAAAATCAATGAAGGTCGTGGTCGTGGTGATAATTGTAGCCAATTTTATTGGGCATCTACACAAAACATGGTATATGACACATGCAACATATGTGGCATATGGTACATTACTTCAGATTGCCCAATTGTGATCCAGTAACTATTCATAATAGTCGACATATATACCAATTATGCACATATACAATCACAATTAGGTTCCCAAGCAAGCTCGATGTGGTACTGATATACAGGAGCTAACAACCATGTGATACTGAATTCAATAAATCTTGACAATTATGAGGCACATCATGGTTATTACTTCCTTCATGCTAGTAACGGTAAAGGCTTTCCTATTCTTCATATCAATTATTCCAAAATTCATTCCCCACACAAATCTACATATCAAATATAGTTCATGTTCCTGAAACTAAAAATAATATTTTACATGTCTAAGAAACTTTCCTGGATTACAATGGATTCTTTAAATTTCATTTTTCTTTTTTTGTTGTGAATGACGAGTCTTCACGCATTATCCTTCTCACGAGTCTGAGTGAGCATGGTCTTTACACTTTTCGTCTTCTATTTTTCGACACTATTTATAAGATCACTTTCTGTACTATGTTCTTCCGCCGTTTGGCATTGGAGGCTTGGTCATCCATATCATTGCCTTTGCCAAGTTGCATTTATCCAATTCCTATTTTCGTAGTTCAAGTTATTTTTATTTAATATATTGTAATGTTTGGGGTCCTAGGGCTACCGATATTTCATGCTTTGTTTTGATCACTTTTCTTGTTATATGTGGGTTATTCCTTTAGTACAAAAATAGGATGTTCACAACACATTTACAACCTTTTTTCACATGGTTGAATGACAAATTAAAACCAAAGTAAAACAGGTTCAACCTGATTCAGGTGGTGAATTTTCGCCTTTAGCCAGCTTCTTCACATATCTTGGAATCAGTCACCAGTTATCATGTCCTCACACGAGTGAGCAAAACAGTTTTGTCAAACATCCTCATCACCATGTTATTAAAACTGACATTACCCTTCCTACACAATCCTCTCAGTTCCTAATCTTTCACCTTTGATAATGATGTTTATCTTAGTAATCTTATGCCTTCCCGCATATCATCCAATAAATATTCTTTCGAAAATCTTTTCCACTGCCATCCTGACTACTCTTTTGCTTCATGTGTTTGGTTGTCAATGCTTTCCACATCTTAGACCATAAAATCCTCACAAAATGGATTTTTGTTCCACGTCATGTATCTTCCTTGGTTGCAATCCCAAGCATCATAGCCACTGAAGTCTTGATCTTACAACAGATCGTATCTATATTGCTATACATGTTAGATTTCTAAAGGATAATTTTTATTTTCTTGCCACTCCTTAGTCTGTTCCTCTAAGTACCTCATCGAACACTTTAACATCCTTTACTGATTTCACATTTCCTAAAAGACATTCCACACCAACATTCTCCTCCAAATACTCCTCCTACACAACCTAACAATCTTTTGACACCAAACACGCCTCAATCTCCTTCCACTTTTTCATCATTCTATCAACCTCCTCCTAATCCTCATCTTCGTGATCATCCTTCCAACCTTCGAAAAAATCCAAAACATCATGTTCCATATATTCCATCTACTAATCACGTGTCGGTGTTTTCAAAACTCTATGTCGAACCCACTTCCTTTACTATTGCAAATCTACATCCGTTGTGGCTTAAGCCATTATTGAGGGATTGCCAACACTTGTTAATAATGGTATATGAACTATAGTATCTCATGTTCCTAAAACTAGCGTTATTGATTTCTAGTGGTTTACAAGAGCAAGAAAGATCAACATGGCATTGTTACACGCTACAAAGTTCGCCTTGTGACTAAAGAGTTTCGTCAACCTAAAATACACTTTAATGAAACCTTCAATCTCGTTGTTATATCCACTACCATCCATTTGGTTCTATCTCTTTTTGTTACAAACCAATGGCCACTTCGTCCACTCAATGTTCAAAATGCTTTCTTACGTGGTGATTCACAGAAATAGTGTACCTCAAACAACCACTAGGCGTAGTTGATCCCAAGCATCTAGATCATGTTTATATGTTACACAAGTCTCCCTAAAGCCATAAATAAGTTCAGTGGACTTGGTTTCATCGTCTTTCTCAAACTGTTCAATATTTGGGGTTTCATGGTTCCAAACCCGATCATTCCCTCTTCACTTACAAAATTGGGGAATTCCTTTTATACATTGTTACTTATGTGACAACATCATTATGTCACACCCCGATTTCCACGTGTATCACCGGTGGGCCCGGTGGGGGATTAACGTGACGTAGTTGGCAACAATATAGTCAAACCACACAATATATAAATGCACAGCGGAAGCATAAAGATAAATATATTTCAACTATTGAATGTAATATCCAAGTATCACAATCGTCGAAATATAATCCACAGGGGATCAAAATAAAAATGTAAATATTGTTCAACAGACGTAGGCATCTTAGGCTTGCGAGACTATTTATTGATGCTAAGGAGAAATATCCAGCCTATTACGCTTAGTACCTGCATTTAATCTTTTTGGGAAAATACGTCAGTTTACACTGGTAAATACATTCAACCGACACCTTTGTAAAATGTTTAATAAAATTGATTTGAATGCACAAGGCACAAACTCTTTATAACTTGGGATAATTTATAATTAAATCTTGTAAAAGAATTACATGTTCACTATGCGTTCAGTCGCCCGGGTCGTGCCGGGTTTAAGGTTAATAGACACGCCACAAAGCATAAAGCCGTGGCAGGAAAACCAATGGTTATACCTTTAATTAATATAGACACAATGCCGGGTGTACGCCTACACCCGTGTGTCGAGGTCGTGGCCATTTCGTAAAATGATGCCAAGGATATCCGGGACATGGTCATTAAGCTCCTAAAGGCGTAAAGCCAACAAAACAAGTTTTTAAACGGGTCACATTGATAATACCCAACTACTAATGAATTGGGGTCAATTGCCCGACCAAGCGGTATTTTAAATACCGTAACCCAAGCCCGTATAACGGAAAATAAGTTAAAAGTATTTACCTTTGCAAGTAATATCCTCAATCAAATAAATGCAAGTATCTTTTACTGGTCTCCTATTCTGGAACGAAGGTTTATAACAACCTATTAGAATCCTAACGGGTCTTTAATGTAGCCTTAGCTAGACCGGTTGGTTTCAAAGGATAATTATGGCTTAATCGCGTGAAAGGCGAAAACCGGGAATGGAATGTGATTTGGACCCAAAAAGTTTGAAGACTTGTTTCGTATGGGTAATATAACCACACTCTGGATTTTGAGGTTAAAACAATAAGGTTTGACCCGTTTCGGCTAGTTTATGTAAACTAGTTACATAAACCGAACCGTGCGCGCAAAAGGCGTAACGGGTAACCGTAAGAGTCCTACACAGGTTTCCTAAGTCAATGTGCTTTAAAGAGGTTGTGGTATCAGTAGGATACCTTCCATAATGCCCGTAACGAGTTTAAATCCATTATATGCCCTGTAGGGGTATTTCGGTCATTTTTAAAGATTATAAAAGAGGTTTCTGAGTTCTACAGGAAATATGAGTTTTCCGAACAGTTTATAAAGTCCAAAATACTTTATTTATTATTTAAAATCAGTAGCA
Source organism: Helianthus annuus (assembly GCF_002127325.2). Classification (NCBI taxonomy): domain Eukaryota; kingdom Viridiplantae; phylum Streptophyta; class Magnoliopsida; order Asterales; family Asteraceae; genus Helianthus; species Helianthus annuus. The sequence goes on along the minus strand of NC_035445.2, from coordinate 90,153,107 downwards.
ACTGGAATCGGGTCAAAATACCTTGTAGAACTCAAGTTATGCTCGAAAAGGGTATATTCGGTATTTACCGAACCGATGTCATAACCGCAGGTTATGAGCAGGTTAAAAATAATTAAAAATCTTTAAAAATTCCAAAATATTATTTTTCATCAGTGTGTAAAAGGTTTGGTGCCAAAATTTGGGTTTAGATAGGCTTTATGCTAAATGTGCCGTTTATTTACTAAAGTTTCCGTAATTGCGCTATTTAGCATAACTCCTATTCTAGACCTCGGATTGACGTGAAATTTTAGGGACATGCTTAGAAATCAGTAACTAAGGTTATTGTCCTTTCACATGTCAAAAATTCTCGTTTTAAATTGAAAAGGGCGTTACGATCAACTTTTAAGCATTTAACGGAAATGTGCTAAAGACTCGGACAAACAACGAACCGGTCACAGAGCGTTATACCATCATGTAACCTGGTCCTAAGAGAGTCCTAAGGCATATCTAAATCATACCATAACGGGTCAGAACTGAAGTCAAAGCAAAAGTCAAAGTTTTGCGACTTTCGGTTCCGAGCCGGGTCAAAACAGTAAATGGTCGGATCAAACAAGCTTAGACTAGTTAATATACTTATTATCATGTTATATGAGTGTTAAAATAGGTTACACGGCATCTACATTACTGATTATGCATAAAATCGCAAAATAGCATTCTGTTGACTTTTTCTAAGCAAGTTTGACTCGACATTCGGACTAGTTAGAGTGGGAATCAGAGGGTGCCCTTTTTGGGGTTTAAAGCCAACATGATTACCAACATATAACTACCTTTCATTCGACAAACCACTAGACCATTTGTGATTTATCGTAAAGTCAATCGTTAATTACGACGGATTGACTTTTAGGCTATAACTAAGCAAAAACTAAACCACAAAGGATTAGGCATACTTACAGAAGTCTAGTGAATGACCAGAGATGTTAGAAGAGTGCTCTTGAGCTCTAGAAGTGATCAAGAAAGTAGGTTTGAGCTGTGTTTACTAAGTGCACAACTCATGGCCTTTTATAGTGAAAATGGAAGCACAAGATCATCACAACTAAGTCTATAATTGCTCATGGATGATCAGCAGCTGTCCCTGAGTGCTAGGGGACGTTTAGGGGGCGCCCATGCTGCCATAATTGCATCCAAGGTCGGTTAAAGCAGCAAACAGTGAACCTGTGCACGTTTTCTGCACCTGGCGGTCTGACGCGGCCCGCGTTAAGGATCAGGCTACCCTTACGCGGGCCGCCTGAATCCCAATGTCAGGAACCGGATCTGCACTACCCGCGCGGCCCGCGTAAGCTTCTTGGCTTCTTCGATGCGGCTCGCCTAAGGCCTGTAATTCAAGATTTTCAAATCTTTTGTAATCATTGACCTGGCCTTTCGGTTTCGAAGGGGTAACTTTGCGATTTGGGCCTCGATTATTTGCGTATAAGGGCCTCGGAACTTCTACCCAACATATTAACCCTTGGTTAATTTATTATTACCCGAAAAGTCTTATCTTTCAATGTTTGACGCTTTTAACCCTTTTTAACGAATTCGATCATAACTTTCTCGTTTTGAATCAGAACTTCGCGAAATTTATATTGCGCATTCTAGTGAGTATAATTTACCATTACAAAGCCTTGGGTATGCCCAAAGGTCACTCAGAGGTTTAATTTAAACATGTTGACACGATTGGCCCCTGTAGTTTGTAATTCCTCACTTTCTTTCATAATTCGTTCCGTACGATCCATGATTCCTTCGTTTGGAGGTACGAGCATCATTTAGGGTTACTGTACAGTATATTTATCCCTCGTTGACATTTTTAACCCTCGAATTTGCATACTTTCAATATTTATCAACTTTAGTCCTTTATTTGGTGTTTAATGCCACGTGTAAACTTATGACACGTGTCAATACATCATTAGACGCAAAATTTCGAGGTGTTACACATTATCACTGATGATAACACCATTGCAGTCAATCATGTCATACAACAATCCAATAAAGCCTTTGATGTCAAGGATATTGGTACACTTAACTACTTCCTGGGTATTGAACTTGTTTCCTAATATAAGAGTATTCTTCCTGCACAAAAGAAGTAAATCTTTGAGCTCCTTCAACAAACTAGTTTTGCTGACTGTAAACTAGTACTATCCATTATAAGCATCATAATAATAGTCCTTCTCTCTTGGAGATAGTCCTCAGATCTATCAAATATCGTCAACTTGTTGGGGCTTTACACATGTCAACTTATCCAAAACAAACATCACATTTGATGTCAACAAAGTGTGCCAATACACGCAAGCTTCTTTCGGGAATCACTAATCTGTTGCAAAATGTATTTGTCGTTACTTAAAGGGTACAATTGATCATGGCGTGCTTATTCGTCACAACTTCGGCACCCATCTTCAAGATTACACACTACAGGGATCCTCTTCCGTTTGTGCCTTCTCAGATGATGATTGGGTTTGTCATCCGATAACTGTTTATCCATGGGGGGATTCGCCGTATACATGGGTTCCAACCTCATATCCTGGATCACACGAAAAAAGAAAAAAAGTATCTCGATGATTTACCGAATCAAAATACATGGCCCTATGATGTAGGCTAGAAAACGGGATAGGAAATCGGACCTGTTGATTCTCATAGAATACCAAGAACGATTCTTCCAAAATTCGTTGATTCACAAAGAATACCGAAAATTGGGATTTTCACACACAAAACACACTAGTGAATTGGGAGAGAAAAATGACTTTTCATATATTTCAAAACTGATTAGCTTCCTTCCTTTACATCCATATAAATAACAACTTAAATTGAAAATAGGCCTCAAAACACACTTGCGCCAAAAGCCAGAACGAAATAAAAGTCCACTAAAAGCAATAAAAACATAAAATGATAAAAAACTCATAGAAATAAGCGTTTTTGGGCCTGGACGATGATCCAAACTATCGTAGACGTTTGTAGAAAGATGGGCCTCACTCTCACGATCGATTCGCCTGGTCACACGCCCAAAACGGACACTCGTAGCCTAAGTTTGAGCCATTTTAGTGAAGCCCCTTTTATCACACGATCTTAGGCCTCCAAATATAAGAAGGCCCGCTCCTCCACACTTGGGCCTGCATCACCCTATCACTGTTGAATTAAATTGGCTAATTGATGTTTGGACTCGCTGGTGTAATAGCATTGGTGCAACCTACCTAGCTTTGTTCAAGAAAAAAGCAACTTAAGGAAAGCTACATGTACAAATCATATCCACATGAGATCAAGTCGCATATATCTTTACAAATCTGTTGCTACACACAGATTTACGTTTTTAACTTCCAAGTTATAGGCACTACTAGAAAACTATATATTTTCCTACAAAAATTTCCCACAAATTTCCCACAACTCAAATTTTGTTACAAATTTTGTACGATTTGCTAACAAAAAAGAAAACCTAAAAAAAACCCAAAACTTTTCTACAATTTTCCAACAAAATTTCCACACAAAAACCATTTGTAGCAATTTCGTCACAACATTTATTAGTTTTTCGACAAAATTTAGACAAACTAAACTAAAATTTTATATAATTTGTAACCACAACAAAATAAATAATTAAAAAAATAAAATTTCTAAATTTGTCGGAAAGTTGTAACAAATTGATACCGTTTGCTACATATTTTCGACAAAAAAAGTTAATCTATTTTTCATTTGTTAATTTTTGAAAAGTAAATAATTTAAAGAAAACATTTTGAGTTAATTACTGTTTTCGTCCATGTGGTTTGTCAAAAGTCACTATTTCAGTCCATTAGTTTAAAAATTGCGATTTCAGTCCCTGCGGTTTCCCTTTCGTGACCATTTCAGCCCACCTCCGTTAACCCCATCCATTTATTCTGTTAAGTACACGTGAATTGACCATAATACCCTTATTAATAAAAAAACAAAAAGATATCTAAATGAGTTAATTACTGTTTTCGTCCTTGTGGTTTGTCAAAAATTACTATTTCAGTCCATTTGTTTAAAAATTGCGATTTCAGTCCCTGTGTTTTCACTTTTGTAACAATTTCAGTCTAGTCTCCTAACACCGTCTATTTTACCGTTAAGTTTTTAATGAAATACCTAAATTACCCTTGTGTTAATTAAATAAAAAAACCATGGAAATTTAAAAGATTGTATTCTAGGCCCCACTTGTTAAAACACAACCCCATTACTCCACCCCAATTAATATCTTCCTAGCAGCATCAATTAACATAATAACTTTGAAAAATAATGCTTACTTGGATGTTTTCTCATTATAAAATCCAAAATTAAAATTTTGGAACCATATATGTAAAAATAGTGCCAGACTTCTACTTCTACTGAAGCCATGGTGGGTCAAACCCTACAATCCAATTTAAGTTCATATGTCACACAACAATAAAATCATATAAATCCAATAATAAAATCATATAAGCCCATATTTAATTAACACAAGCGTAATTTAGGTATTTCATTAAAAACTTAACGGTAAAATAGACGGTGTTAGGAGACTGGACTGAAATGACAATTTTTAAACTAATGGACTGAAATAGTGATTTTTGACAAACCACAGGGACGAAATCAGTAATTAACTCATTTAGATATCTTTTTGTTTTTTATTAATAAGGGCATTATGGTCAAGTCACGTGTACTTAACAGAATAAATGGATGGGGTTAACGGAGGTGGACTGAAATAGTTATGAAAGTGAAACCACAGGGACTGAAATCGCAATTTTTAAACTAATGGACTGAAATTGTGATTTTTGACAAATCACAGGGACGAAAATAGTAATTAACTCAAACATTTTTAAATTAGTCGGAAATCTGTAGCAAATTGACATTAGTTGCTACGGATTTTCTAAAAAAAAAAACTTAATTCATTTGTAATTATTCATTTTTAGAAAAATAAATAATTTTAAAATAAAATGTCAATTTGCTGACCTAGGTCGCTCTCTGACCTTAATTTGCTGCGAATATTAGACACAAATGTAAAGTATCATAGTTTTGGGTAGTCTGTGTAAGTGTCTGGTTAGTATATAAACTCTTATACAAACCTTAATGATTATACAATCAATACGAATTTTAAAAACATTCTGTCTGTGACTCTGATTAACATGTTGACATTCCGAGTTAAGGTTTTCAGCGACTATTCATGTAATGGATCTAATTAGCGCCCAAAATATTTTTGTCATTTGTCTCACTATGATATCACTTCAGACCTCTCTAGTAGGATTAATGTCATATTTGTTTGTAAGCATTGAATACGTTTATCTTTATAGTTATTTGTTGATGTTTGAGTGTGCGTGTATATATCACACACACATTAGTTTACATGGGTGTATATATACGTCACTCAATTAAATCTTTGCACTTGTGTAAAGTTTCTATGTCTTAAACAATACAAGTAGAATTGAAGAGTATTGTATGTATACTTAGACCGGAGAGTCGCTCTAGGAGGGTATTAAGTATCCAACATGTTACATGGGTAATCATAGTTAGCAATTGCATTACATGTATATTTTTGTCTATCATGAAAAAGAGAAAATTTGTTGGTGCATAGATAGTAAATAAAAATTTGTTGACCCCGTAACTCTAACCGTAGCTCAAGTGTGCACGTTTAAACATTGGGCTAGGCTATTTCTACCATGTTTCCCCTTAATAAGGTGGTCTATGTAAGAGTCCGCTAAATCTGGTATATGGTGCTCATCAGATTTTCTAAAGATTAAACAAACGAAGAAAGGGTATGTTCAAGGATTGATGCGCAATGCATATACTGATAGAGTGAATCAAGTTCAAAGTTCATGTCAACAATACGCATACACATTCTTGGTTTTCAAGACATTAAATTTTTGGAATTTGCAAAATGGAGTATGTAGCCACCATACCACATGTAAAATTCCTCACAAGGACTTATGGCACAAGGAGTGGAGTGACAAACTATAATCGGCAACACGCGGTGTCAGAGGCAGGTACCTTCGGCATCATGCATGATGCAACATATGGTGGATCAGCGAGTAGTTAGCGGCAAGAAGGTTTCAAGTTTGCAGCTCATGCCGAGACCATTGTGTGAATGGGGTGTGTCGAAATTCAATTTTTTAGCCATTTTTATAAACAATTGGTTGTGACATGAGAAACATATGATTTCCCTTGATTTGGCTAGAGAAGCAAGTAGATCGTGGAATCTGATGTGACGCTTATGTGGAGGAGAGAGGTGTTCCAACAAGTGGGGCAACTGCTGCAAGCACTCCTTGTGCCCTTAGCATGACGGTGATCCATCGTAATGCTACAACTCAGGCTTCAGAAGAACACAAATCAAACACTTCGAGTCATATGTAATGATTCCAGACTACGGGTCACAGTTAGACATTAGAGTCAAAACCGACGTATTAAGGCAGAATGTGAAGGACTAGTTCAACAAATAACAAATACTAGTATGTTACAATGTTTACATAACTTAAGTAAACAGTTTCAACCAAAATATACAAGCACCACCACATATAATCTTATTCACATAATTATAATACACCAACTCACAGTTTAACGATCATATAATCTTATTCACACCATTAGACCATAATTAAACTAATGACTTGAACTCAGAATTCCATATGAGAATATCCTACCTTTAGGATTCAGTGATCTTCCCCATCCAAGTTGGTGGCAACATTCCAGTTTGTTCATGAACCGTGTTAAACAATGGCGGTAACATCTTGTACACCCCGGCAACCTCCTTCATAGCACCACCTTGACCATCACCCCCGTCCCCAACACCACCTGCACCAGTCCAAATAGTAATCTTAGGCTGCAACCCCTTGATCGCCTCCCCGTTAATCTTAGCAATCTCTTGATACATTCCACCATTGATCATTAAATAATCTCTTAGCGCACCATAGTTACCCCCCAATGCACCTAAAAGGGTCCTTATGTATGTCCCCTGTGCCTGTGCAAGGGCAACTAGACCTTCAGCTTCTTTTTGTTTTGCGTATAGTTCACCATCTGCAACTTGTTGACGCGCGTAGAAGGTGGCCTCGGCTGTCGCCTTTTGAGCCTCTGCTTCTTTTTCTTTCTCATACAAAATTGCTTCTGCGGCTTTTTGTTTCTTGTAAAGCTCCCAATTCGCCTCTTGTACCTTTAATTAATTACATCCAATTTAATCATTAGTTCATAACTAAACTAGTTTATTCAATAAATACAAGTTAGAATTCAATTTAAGGTATGTATGTTACCTTGGTTTCATACTCAACGCTCGCCTTGCTCAAGAACTCAGCCTTAAGTTTCTCGGTCTGAGTCAACGCGTTCATGATCTCAACCTCCTTCTGCAGCTCGGCCTCCCTAAGCGCCACCGCCTTAGTTGCCTCCACCTCCGCCACCTGTGAATCTTTGGCCCACTTCGCTTTCTTCATCGCCAGCTCAGCATTTGCTTCTGCCACCTCAGCCTCCCTTTCGTTCTCAAACACCTTCACCTCCGTCCTCACCTTTATCTCTTCCTTCTTCCCCTGGCCTTGCCTCTGCGTCGATATGATCCTTGTTTCCGCATCAATCTTAGCCGCGTTCTGCAGTGTTTGTCCTTCTCGAAGCTTCGCTCCTATTTCACCCTATATCAAACCAATCATAAATAAATCAATGATCACAATTCAAAACCTAAGCAAAATAAAACTAATAAAAATATGATGATTATCACTTATCAGCACCTTCATCTTGGCTTCAGAGACATCAATTTTCGCCTGATTAGCGGCTTCCATCTGCGTCTTTTGTCCTAAATACGAGAAATACTCGTGCCCAGGAACATCCACCAACTGTTTAACGTTCGCATTGTAAATCCACAACCCGAACTGATTCAGTTCCAACTGAACTTTCTCAAACACCTCCTGCTTAAACTCCTTGGTTCCTCTAAAGATCTCTTCCATGGTCATGGAGGCAGCAAGGACACGTGTCTCGCCCTCAATAATCCCCTTGACAAGTTCATTGACATGATGCGATAACTTATCGTGAGGGGAGATGAGCTTGGCGTATTTGTTGAGGCTGTGGTCGTCATCGGATCGTGGACCGATAGTGAAAACGGCAGGGAGGATGAAGGGGAGCTTCTCAGCACTCATGGCCATGACTTCGAAGGTGTAGTTGACCGGAGAGATGTCGAAAACGGAGTAGGATTGGCCAGGAAGTACCCATGCTTTCTTGGCGATTTTGATGTCATCGATCCCGAATCCGGTGATGACTAAATACTCGGATGCGCTTGCTACCCTGTACATGATTAATAGCCGGAGATCACGACTGACAACAAGAAGGTGGATGTTATGAGGTTTTAAAGGTACTTGACAGTTGACGATCATACAAAAGTTAGGTAGGAAGATTACTTTTAAAATTATATACAAAAACCTAGCTGGTATATTTATTATTAGCGTTTTTTTAATTACTTAGCTTTTAAAAATTACGAAATAGGATACGAACAACATGTTAAACAAGAGAAACAAGAAAATAAATTTTGGGTTCGAGCAGGGTGGAGGTATAGTATAATGAGGTGTAGTACGACTTAATCCCGTCCTTGTAGTGTAAATTTTTTTATTTTGGTTTTATATAAAAAATATCTCTGAACAAATACTTTAAGCCCAAACCTTTTATTAAAATTCTAAATTTTTATAAGCCCAAACATTTTACAACATCAAACTTGTATAATAATTAACCAAACGATAGAGCTAACCCAAATTAAGAAGAATTTATTTGAAAGAGGCTCAATTGATAAACTTGGCCCAAGCTCCAAAACAATAAAATATCCTTTTGTGTATGGGCGACAAAGTTGGGAACAGAACATCACAGCGAATTGTGATTGTCCCAGTGTCCCTGCTGCTGCTCGACGTCCCTGCTACTGCTCTGTTGACTGGCGGTTGACCTGCGTGTTTGGTGAGTGTTTCTTGTCCTTTGATTTTTTGTTTGTTTTTATTGTTTATGTAGCATTGTTGTTTATAGATCTGTTAGGGTTTAGTGTTTAGATAAGTAAAATTTTACAAAAAGTTATAGTTTTCTTGTTAAATTAGGTAGTTGAATTCTTTGAAGTTGAAAAAGTTCATTCCTTGAAGTGAAGATGAAATCGCAATCTAACAAACAATCACGAATAAGCCCGGAATATTTGAACAATATTAGGGTTTGTGTGGTCGAAGGAAAAACTTTTGATAAAATAAAAGACGGCGATGTAATAGAACGATTTCAAGCTATGAAAACAAGAAGAGAAAAAATCTATTAGGTATTTGTTTTACTTTATTTCTTATCTTTTTATATTATTATTGTATGATTGCATGGTAAAAAGAAAATTTTTAGGATACCCTTAAGTTAACGGACAGCTCCGCCAGTGGTTCAGAGAATTGTGAAAGGCATCATTAACTTATTTATTATTCGTTATGGATTATGACATTATGTGCATATCTGTTAGATTATCAGCTTTAATAATGTAATTGAAAATAGATTTTATATTTTACAGCATTGCTCATGTGCATAACAGCATTTATACACAAACCAATAACAATTGTAAATGTTCAACGATGACTATATGAGATAAGGCTTTACTTGCTATTGTAAATGATAGATCAAGTACCTATTATATAGTGATTTTACCTTTTAAATTAATTGAGAAGTTCCCATGCAACTTCAACATTACTTGTGTTTCAAAATCGCAAGAAATTGTTGGTTGACATTGCACTTATTATAAAAGTCCTATATATAAATAAATATTCTTGAATAGATTTAACAAGTATTTGATGTAAAATTTATCTTTTTTATTCGAAATATTTTTTTACAAAAAGTATTTGTTTTGTACATATTATTATTATTATATATTATATAGAGTTAGATGAATCTTCTATGAAGCATGCATGAATTTTGGAGCCATTAATCTTCCAATATCAATGGCTCAAAACTAATAAAGGTGTCATTTTTGTAATTATGAAATTCAAACAATTTATCCTATCTAATAAATAAAAAACTTGGGTTACCACGTGACATTCTTGACAATTCAAAGATTTGAAAGGAAAGTTTTCTATAATTTAGGATTTTATATCAAAAAAATAAATATAACTAACTAATTATATAAGTAAACTAACTAACATGGTTGTTCCGAAATATATGCTACACTATATTAGATATCTATATTGATTTTATATCAAAAACTAATTATAACTAACTAATTATATAAGTAAACTAACTGGTTGTTTTGAAATATATGTTGCATTGTATTAGATATTCTATATTTATATTAATTAATGTTAAGACGTTAATTTTGAAGAAATAGGATGTGTTCGATGATTAATGATTTGTATAGATTTTGTAGCCGCATTATTGGAATACAAATTATCATAGAATAATACAAAAACAATATCATATAAATATAGTACTTTGTAAAACACATTAAAAGTTGTAACAATAATCAAATATCATATAAATATAGTTCTTTATAAAACACATTAAAAGTTGTAACCATAATCATTTTAAAAACATAAAATATCTTTCAAAAAATTTATGGTATAAGATAACCTTCACAAACGCAATCATTTTATAAACATAAAATATCTTTCAATTTTTTTATGATATAACTTACAGGCCCAATCGAATACCTAAATGTCAAAAAGAATGCCGCATATAGCTCGTATAGTCGTATTCTCTTCCTAATATGGCGTTCGTTTCCCTTTTTTTCTCATTTGCAAATCAAATCCCATTCGCAAAACAACTCATTCATCCCGATTAGGTAACGTTTCTGATTACTAATATATTTCAGATTCAATCTATTATTTATTTCAATCTCGCCTAATGGAGTTAAATAAGTGATGGATACAGTATTTTAACTATCAACTACCTACTGTCGTGCCCAATTCAGATTATTAATTCAAAATTTCAGGTAAGAATCATGTTATAAGACCCAACAATTGACGGTACTTTTAAGTTAAATTAAATTGCTTATGGTTATCTGCTTATTGTTCTTGAGTATGAAGTTTCAGCATAAGCATAAACTGAACCAATTCAGTTGATTAATTGAGATGAGAGATTCTAATGATACATATTAACAATTGTGTGATAGATTTTGTTCATGTCGTATAGATTTTGTATGTATTTTTTTAGCATGTGGTGTTGTGACACTCTAGGTTTTTCCATACGAACACCTTGTAATACTTTGTGTATATATAATTATTATTAAATGAAAACGTGACCTTTGTACATGATATGTGTGGTATGTATGTATTATATATTATATATATATATGAGAGCCGAGACCCCGACCCGAGACCATGACTCGCAACCACCCGGTTGCGAGTGGGCCACTCGGTCTCGAGTGGGCCTTTGGGCCGTAACCGGTTTGGGCCGAAACCCCTTAGCCTATGTTGGAACCTTGTATATAATCCCAACTTCCCCCTCATTCTTCATTCTTTGGTCACCAAACACAAACACACTTCTCCTATTTCTCTCTCAACTAGAAACCCCAAACAACAAAACACCACTTCTCTTCTCCAAAATCGGCTCAAGCTTGAAGCAAATCGGTAGGAATCTCGGACAAGATCATCACTCGGACACTTCATCTTCTCTCATTTTCTTCCTTTCTTTCGGCTCCTTCTTCTTCTTCATAACCGGTTAGTGTTAACTTTATGTATAAAAGATTTATGAAATGTTTATGATCTAGAAATGCTTGGTTAGTGATATTATGCATGATCTTTAGGATGATTTGTGAAGTTTGACTATGTGTAAACTTTTATGTGTAAAATACTTGTAACATGTTCAAAATGACTAGTTGTATGTTCAAACTAAATGGTAGGTAAATTGGAGATGAATGGTGGATTCTTATGACCAAACATGTTCTTGTATGAAAAATGTTATTTAAAGATGATGAACCTAGGATGGTGTATAATTCATGAACTAGTTGGTGTGTGTTTCCTTGTTTTTGCATCATGATCTTGTTAAAAATATGTGTGATTTTGGTTCATAAATGTATGATTTTGTTAAGGTGAAAACCCTAGAAAACTTTGAATATAGGATGAACTTCTTGAATGTGGTTTGAAGATTTAAAAATGGCAAAGTTTGATCTAAGTTTACTAATATTCAGATTAGGCAAAGTTGTTAGTGAAACCTCATTGGCTGTTTCCCGATTTGGGCCTGATTACTTGGTACAAATTGGACTGATGCATCTGCATCATCACGTGTGCATGAAAGGGACAGCATTCCGACTCGCAACCGCGCCGTTGCGACTCGCAACCATAGCATGACAACTCGAAACCTCACGATTGCGACTCGAGACTACGACGGTTGCGACTCGCAACCACAACGTGACAACTCGAGACCACGGTTGCGACTCGCAACCACAGCGTGACAAGCCGAAACCACCTGGTTGCGACTCGAGACCACGTGGTTGCGACTGGGCTGTTCACTTTGGTTATTGGGCCTTAATGTGTAATATGGGCTGCCTGTTAACTGGACTATGTGTTCTGTTTGAATGTGTGAATGTTAGGGCCGGCCCAATAACCCCAAGACTGTTTACTTGTATGCATGTTACGTGCCAGTTATGTGTATAGATTTTTACGTGAAAGCTTGTACACCGAACCTGACCTATACCGGTGACCATGTTAGGACGTGGTGACCAGCGTGTTTGACAAGTAACCTAAATCTACCGAGCAACCCAAGGTGAGTTCACAACTTAAAAGCATGCGTCCCGGTGGTTTGGGACACGAGACTAAAACAACCCTATCCCCTTGTAAAAGGGGATACCATTTACATTCCTTCCCTAGTTACTGGGAACAAACTTACTTTTTCCTTCCCTTGTCATTGGGAAACCTTTGGTTAATTACTGTTTATACGGATTGCAACTAACGGCACTAAACGAAACTCTATCACTCAAGTCCCTACTACATAATACCGATTAGTCGCCGGGGCCAGGCGAACGGGTTATTAGTTGATAGCGCTATTTAGGTTTTACCAGCCTCACACCGTGCCCTGGTTTGGGATCGGTCGTGAACTAATGTACTCAGGCATCCGTCAATGATGATAGAACATTGACATCGGGGCATCCTGCGGAAACGCAACGGTTACCTAGTGTTCGGTATTGGAAAAAAAAAACAGTTTAGTCGCTAACTTTTGGGGTAGCTCCCCATGACATGTATAAACGGATAAATTAACTGGTGAAACAAGTTTTTGGTAATTAAAACTGGACAACTAGTGAACTCACTCAGCATTATTGTTGACCCCTTACTGCATGCTTTGCAGGTAACCAGTGACGATGGAGCCTGCTGCTTGGGAACGAGTAGTGTCTGTCCACCCTTGTGTTGGGTGTTACCCTATTTTGAACTATGAACTTTGTTTAAACTACCTTACTTATGCTTCCGCTACTTATTAACTGGTTGGACTTGAAATCTTAAACTCTGAACTTGATATTTGCTAATCTTATGGTTAGTAAGTATTACTTTTGTTATCAATTTTAATTATTCAGTATAATTGGTGGCTGGATCCTGGTCAGTCACGCCCTCGAAGCGGGTGTTATCCGCAGGTGGATTTTGGGGGTGTGACAGATTGGTATCAGAGCCATTGGTTATAGTGAACTTGGTTTTAAAAAGGGGAAAAATCTTTTTGAGAAAAACCAGACTATAACCCGTGACTCGTGACGACACTACACTCCAAGTGCAAGGCTCAACACTTTTGACCTCATAGCTCGGACCAGTGCTTACTTGTTTGCTTACCTTTTGTTTCCTGTTATGCTATACGTACTAGTGTGCCTAGTTAGATAGATACACCTCTCTCTTCTATCTCGTTCTCGCTACATCACACTCATACTGTGTTTTCTGGTTATGAAGACAATGAGTGGACGCGGAAGAGGAAACATCAACATGACTCAGGCTCAGTTCACTAACCTGCTCAACACAGTGGCTGCAGCTTTCGCAGCTCACCCTATAGGTAAGCTCGTTGTTTTAGGATGTTTAGATCCTACCGTCACATCGTCTTTTCGCCTCTAAGTCTATACGCTTCGCTTCTCACCCTATAGGTCAGCATGCACCTGCGCAACCACCCGTGTGTACTTTCAAAACCTTCATGGATTGCAAGCCTCTCCCTTTCAACGGCACTGAGGGTGCCATAGGTCTTCTACATTGGATTGAGAAAGTTGAAGCTGTCTTTGCTGTCTGTGAGTGTTCCCCTGCAAATTGGGTGAAATTTGCTACTGCTACGCTTGAAGGAAACGCGCTTTCGTGGTGGAAGGCGCAAATTCAGATGTTTGGATTGGAAACTGCTAATGCTACTGTGTGGGAGGATTTCAAGGACATGATTAAGGAGGAATACTGTCACCGGGATGACATCCACAAGCTTGAGAATGAGTACTATGAGCTCAAGATGGTTGGGTCAGAGATTGAAACTTACACCAAGCTGTCCAATGACTATGCTGCTCTTTGCCCAAACATGTCTCGACCTATGTATCGAAGAATCGAACTGTACATCAAGGGTTTGGCTCCAGAAATTCGAAGCCATGTAACTTCAGCCAACCACACTACCATTCAGCCGATTGTTCGACTTGCTCACAAACTTACTGGTCAGGCCGTAGAAGAGGGCCGGTTGCCCAAAAGGATCAGTGCTACTGTCGGAACTTCTAGTGACAACAAGCGTAAGTGGGAAGGAAGTCAGAGCAAGGATGCTAACCCCACTCAGGCCCCAGCACAGCAAAGGAAAACTGACAACCACAAGGGCACTCAGCAACAGGGTGGCTACCGGGGAAGCTACCCTAAGTGCAACAAGTGTAACAGACACCATAATGGGGCATGTAACAAGGGCCAGTGTCAGCGATGCCAAAAGATGGGGCACGAAGCCAAGGATTGTAGAAGCCAGTTCCCAGCAAGGCAGAATCAGCAACAACCCCAACAGCAACAGCAGCAGGGAAACGACCGAGCATGTTTTAAATGTGGGGCAACAGGGCACTTTAAGAAGGATTGCCCTGAACTGAATCAGAATCGCAACAACAATCAGAACAACAATGCTGGGAATGGTGCTAGAGGAAGGGCTTTCGTGATTGGAGCTGGAGAAGCAAGGAATGACCCCAATGTCGTGGCGGGTAAGTTCCTACTCGATGATCGTTATGTTTCTGTGTTATTTGATTCCGGTGCCGATGCTAGTTATGTATCCCTACGTATTAGTAAGAAGCTTAAGCGCCCGCTTTCGTTACTAAGTTCGCATCATATCGTCGAGTTAGCTAATGGTAGAAACATCGAGGCCTCAGATGTTATCAAAGGCTGCAAACTAGAGTTGTCTGGTCAGACATTTAGTATCGGTCTTTTCCCTGTTACTCTTGGGAGCTTCGACGTCGTTATTGGTATGGATTGGTTATCCAAGCATCGCGCTGAGATCCTCTGTCAAGAGAAAGCAGTTCGTATTCCTCGTCGTTCTGGCAAACCCCTCATTGTATAAGGTGGCAAAGGTGGAGAAATCTCCGGCGTTATCTCGTTCTTGAAGGCCCAGAAGTGTTTACGAAAAGGGCACACCGCTATCTTAGCACTTGTTACCAACACGCAGGAAAAGGAAAAGAGGATTGAAGACTTTCCAGTAGTGCGTGACTACCCCGAGGTATTTCCTGAGGAATTACCTGGACTCCCTCCCCATCGTCAGGTCGAATTCCAAATCGAGTTAGCTCCCGGAGCAGCGCCCATAGCTCGTGCACCTTACCGTCTAGCCCCCGCAGAATTGAAGGAACTCTCGACGCAACTACAAGAACTATTGGATAAAGGATTTATCCGTCCTAGTTCATCGCCCTGGGGAGCACCGGTACTCTTTGTTAAGAAGAAGGATGGCACGTTCCGAATGTGCATCGACTATCGTGAGCTGAACAAGGTTACCATCAAGAATCGTTACCCTCTCCCACGAATCGATGACCTATTCGATCAACTGCAAGGATCGAGTTACTATTCTAAGATTGACTTGCGATCAGGCTACCATCAGTTAAGGGTCCGTAATGAAGACATCTCCAAAACTGCATTCAGAACTCGTTATGGTCATTATGAATTCCTCGTTATGCCCTTCGGAATGACCAACGCCCCTGCAGTGTTCATGGATCTCATGAACCGGGTATGCAAACCCTACCTCGACAAATTCGTGATCGTGTTTATAGACGACATCCTGATCTACTCGAAAAGTCAAGAGGAGCATGAACAGCACCTACGCCTTATCCTCGAACTCCTTCGCAATGAGCAACTGTATGCCAAGTTCTCGAAATGCGACTTCTGGCTTCGAGAAGTCCATTTCCTTGGGCACGTGGTTAACAAGGATGGGATTCACGTCGACCCTGCAAAAATCGACTCTATAAAGAATTGGCCTACCCCTAAGACTCCGACTGAAGTCCGCCAATTCTTAGGGCTAGCGGGATACTATCGAAGATTTATCATGGGATTCTCAAAGATCGCTCAGCCTCTCACGGCTCTTACTCAGAAGGGTATGGTTTATAAGTGGGGTGAAGCTCAGGAAACCGCGTTTCAGAAACTAAAGGATAACCTCTGTAGTGCTCCTATTCTCTCGTTACCTGAAGGGACGGACGACTTTGTGGTTTACTGCGATGCGTCTATTCATGGGCTCGGTTGCGTGTTGATGCAACGCGAGAAAGTTATTGCTTACGCCTCTCGACAACTTAAGACGCACGAAAGGAACTACACTACGCACGACTTGGAACTAGGAGCAGTGATCTTTGCGCTTAAGATATGGAGACATTACCTGTACGGTACCAAGTGCACCATTTACACCGATCACAGGAGTCTCGAGCATATCTTCAAGCAAAAGGAATTAAACATGCGACAACATCGATGTGTCGAACTTCTGAATGATTATGAATGCGCCATCAAGTATCATCCGGGCAAGGCCAATGTTGTGGCAGACGCCCTCAGCCGGAAAGACACTACGCCCAAGCGCGTGCGAGCATTGCAACTTACCATCCAGTCTAATCTCCCTACCCAGATCCGAAATGCTCAGATTGAAGCTCTGAAACCGGAAAACATCAGGGCTGAGTCCCTGCGAGGATCGAGGCAGCAACTAGAACAAAAAGAAGACGGCGCCTACTATGTGGCAGGGCGCATTTGGGTCCCACTTTACGGAGATCTACGAGAGCTTGTGATGGACGAAGCCCATAAGTCCCGTTATTCAGTACATCCTGGTTCAGATAAGATGTACCACGACTTAAGGACCACTTACTGGTGGCCTGGCATGAAAGCCCACATAGCCGCTTACGTTGGCAAATGTTTGACCTGCGCAAGAGTCAAGATCGAGTATCAGAAACCAGCAGGCCTACTCCAGCAACCCGAAATCCCGAAGTGGAAATGGGAGCAAATTTCCATGGATTTTGTTACAGGGCTACCTAGATCTCAACGCGGGAATGATACTATTTGGGTGATAGTAGATCGATTGACTAAGTCTGCACACTTTCTGGCCATTAAGGAAACAGACAAGTTTTCTACCTTAGCAGAAATTTACTTAAAGGAAGTAGTCTCCAGGCACGGGGTGCCAACTTCTATTATTTCCGACCGAGACGCTCGTTTTACTTCCGAGTTGTGGCAAGCTATGCACAAATCCTTTGGCTCACGTTTGGACATGAGCACCGCTTATCACCCGCAAACGGATGGGCAGTCCGAACGCACCATCCAAACCCTGGAAGACATGCTTAGAGCATGTGTGATCGATTTTGGCAAGAACTGGGAGAAACATCTACCGCTGGTGGAATTCTCTTACAATAACAGCTACCACACTAGCATTCAGGCGGCACCATTTGAGGCATTGTACGGTCGTAAATGCCGATCACCTCTTTGCTGGGCGGAAATAGGTGACAGTCAGCTCACAGGCCCAGAACTGGTGGTAGACACAACGGAAAAGATTTCTCAGATCAGACAACGCATGGCGGCAGCTCGTGACCGTCAGAAAAGCTACGCTGATAAGCGTAGGAAACCGTTAGAATTCCAGGTCGGGGACCGGGTTCTACTTAAAGTCTCACCCTGGAAGGGTGTGGTCCGTTTCGGTAAACGAGGCAAGCTAAATCCACGATATGTTGGACCATTCGAAATTACCGAGAAAATCGGTAAGGTTGCTTATAGATTGAACCTGCCTGCAGAGCTGAGTGCAGTGCACAATGTTTTTCACGTGTCTAATCTGAAGAAGTGCCTGTCAGATGAAACACTCATAATTCCTTTCAAGGAACTCACTATTGATGAACAGCTACACTTTACTGAGGAACCGATTGAGATCACGGATCGAGAAATCAAAACCCTCAAACGTAGCCAGATACCTCTCGTGCGAGTTCGTTGGAACTCACGACGCGGCCCAGAGTTTACCTGGGAGCGGGAAGACCAGATGAAGTCCAAGTATCCCCAGTTGTTCCCAAACGAAAACCCCAGCACTGAAGCTACAACCGAATTTCGGGACGAAATTCCAAACTAACGGGGGGATGATGTGACACCCCGTTGAAACATGCTAGCTTGGCAGTGACTGCCTTAACTTTCGGGACGAAAGTTTTTAAAACTTGGGGATAATGTGACACTCTAGGTTTTTCCATACGAACACCTTGTAATACTTTGTGTATATATAATTATTATTAAATGAAAACGTGACCTTTGTACATGATATGTGTGGTATGTATGTATTATATATTATATATATATATATATATGAGAGCCGAGACCCCGACCCGAGACCATGACTCGCAACCACCCGGTTGCGAGTGGGCCACTCTGTCTCGAGTGGGCCTTTGGGCCGTAACCGGTTTGGGCCGAAACCCCTTAGCCTATGTTGGAACCTTGTATATAATCCCAACTTCCCCCTCATTCTTCATTCTTTGGTCACCAAACACAAACACACTTCTCCTATTTCTCTCTCAACTAGAAACCCCAAACAACAAAACACCACTTCTCTTCTCCAAAATCGGCTCAAGCTTGAAGCAAATCGGTAGGAATCTCGGACAAGATCATCACTCGGACACTTCATCTTCTCTCATTTTCTTCCTTTCTTTCGGCTCCTTCTTCTTCTTCTTCATAACCGGTTAGTGTTAACTTTATGTATAAAAGATTTATGAAATGTTTATGATCTAGAAATGCTTGGTTAGTGATATTATGCATGATCTTTAGGATGATTTGTGAAGTTTGACTATGTGTAAACTTTTATGTGTAAAATACTTGTAACATGTTCAAAATGACTAGTTGTATGTTCAAACTAAATGGTAGGTAAATTGGAGATGAATGGTGGATTCTTATGACCAAACATGTTCTTGTATGAAAAATGTTATTTAAAGATGATGAACCTAGGATGGTGTATAATTCATGAACTAGTTGGTGTGTGTTTCCTTGTTTTTGCATCATGATCTTGTTAAAAATATGTGTGATTTTGGTTCATAAATGTATGATTTTGTTAAGGTGAAAACCCTAGAAAACTTTGAATATAGGATGAACTTCTTGAATGTGGTTTGAAGATTTAAAAATGGCAAAGTTTGATCTAAGTTTACTAATATTCAGATTAGGCAAAGTTGTTAGTGAAACCTCATTGGCTGTTTCCCGATTTGGGCCTGATTACTTGGTACAAATTGGACTGATGCATCTGCATCATCACGTGTGCATGAAAGGGACAGCATTCCGACTCGCAACCGCGCCGTTGCGACTCGCAACCATAGCATGACAACTCGAAACCTCACGATTGCGACTCGAGACTACGACGGTTGCGACTCGCAACCACAACGTGACAACTCGAGACCACGGTTGCGACTCGCAACCACAGCGTGACAAGCCGAAACCACCTGGTTGCGACTCGAGACCACGTGGTTGCGACTGGGCTGTTCA
The DNA here is from genome assembly GCF_002127325.2 of Helianthus annuus. Classification (NCBI taxonomy): domain Eukaryota; kingdom Viridiplantae; phylum Streptophyta; class Magnoliopsida; order Asterales; family Asteraceae; genus Helianthus; species Helianthus annuus. The sequence goes on along the minus strand of NC_035445.2, from coordinate 90,133,302 downwards.
CTTTGGTTATTGGGCCTTAATGTGTAATATGGGCTGCCTGTTAACTGGACTATGTGTTCTGTTTGAATGTGTGAATGTTAGGGCCGGCCCAATAACCCCAAGACTGTTTACTTGTATGCATGTTACGTGCCAGTTATGTGTATAGATTTTTACGTGAAAGCTTGTACACCGAACCTGACCTATACCGGTGACCATGTTAGGACGTGGTGACCAGCGTGTTTGACAAGTAACCTAAATCTACCGAGCAACCCAAGGTGAGTTCACAACTTAAAAGCATGCGTCCCGGTGGTTTGGGACACGAGACTAAAACAACCCTATCCCCTTGTAAAAGGGGATACCATTTACATTCCTTCCCTAGTTACTGGGAACAAACTTACTTTTTCCTTCCCTTGTCATTGGGAAACCTTTGGTTAATTACTGTTTATACGGATTGCAACTAACGGCACTAAACGAAACTCTATCACTCAAGTCCCTACTACATAATACCGATTAGTCGCCGGGGCCAGGCGAACGGGTTATTAGTTGATAGCGCTATTTAGGTTTTACCAGCCTCACACCGTGCCCTGGTTTGGGATCGGTCGTGAACTAATGTACTCAGGCATCCGTCAATGATGATAGAACATTGACATCGGGGCATCCTGCGGAAACGCAACGGTTACCTAGTGTTCGGTATTGGAAAAAAAAACAGTTTAGTCGCTAACTTTTGGGGTAGCTCCCCATGGCATGTATAAACGGATAAATTAACTGGTGAAACAAGTTTTTGGTAATTAAAACTGGACAACTAGTGAACTCACTCAGCATTATTGTTGACCCCTTACTGCATGCTTTGCAGGTAACCAGTGACGATGGAGCCTGCCGCTTGGGAACGAGTAGTGTCTGTCCACCCTTGTGTTGGGTGTTACCCTATTTTGAACTATGAACTTTGTTTAAACTACCTTACTTATGCTTCCGCTACTTATTAACTGGTTGGACTTGAAATCTTAAACTCTGAACTTGATATTTGCTAATCTTATGGTTAGTAAGTATTACTTTTGTTATCAATTTTAATTATTCAGTATAATTGGTGGCTGGATCCTGGTCAGTCACGCCCTCGAAGCGGGTGTTATCCGCAGGTGGATTTTGGGGGTGTGACAGGTGTGTAAACGACTGATTTGCTACCTTAATTACAAATATCATATAATTTCAATTCTGACTCGGCATGATTTTGAGAGAAATTCGAGCTGGTGCCCAAGATATAGAATATAAGAAAACGTGTAATTTAATCACTGGTTCGTCAAAGCTTGATCTTCCTCATGGAACTGGAGGATTGCCAAAGGTGACATGAATTCGTCAGTTCGTAATTCAAGTTTCTGTTGCTTACACGTATATTATTTAATATGTTTATTTTATAAGTTATAATCAAAGTCGTATTAGTGACTTGTACTATATGTTACGGGGAACAATTGTTAAAATTTATACGCATGACGGTGATTACGTACCTCGTGGGAGTGATGTATGTACCAATTTTCATTCATTACGAGTGAAGTAAGACTTGCATTGGGTGCAAGTCTTATTGTGACAATTCAAAATTGGTGCCATGTTGTTGGTATGATACCATGATTATAAGAATAAGGTGAACTTTAACTTAAGGTTGATTTGCAAATGGATGGTGATTCGTTTCTTTGATCAGTTTTAGGTTTCTAATTTGCAACGCAAAAGTTTTGGTAATATTGAATTTGTGTTTGTTCTTGGTTATTGGTATGACTTTTGGCAATTCTAAATTTATATTTGTTATTAATACAGATGGTTTTGAATTGTTTTAGTTATTGGTATGATCATTATGTTTTATTACATATTTTCCAAGTTTGTAACCCATTCTTCTATTTCTACTACATTTTATTTTATGATCTTTGCCACATATTCAATTTTTTTTTAAATAACACCAAGTATTAAACATTTATGTTACAATTTTATGAATTTTATCATTTTAATAGTTTAACCCGTGTAATACACAGGTTGCTAACCTAGTTGAAAAAACAAATAGAGAAAGAGTATTCCAGTCCTTTCTCACTTGAATTCCTTCCCCCTTGATGATCAAACGTCTGTAACTTTTTCATACATTAATATTTTTTCAAAAAAAAAAATATTAAACCATATTAATGAGCATTTCATTCTCTTTAATTCGAGCAGCCTATTGCTATAGTTTTCTTAAAAAGAATTTATATGATTTTGAATACCCACTAATGCGTTCGAATCTGTAATATTTTATCTTTAAGATTATAAAAAAAGTTACTATTGCGTTTGAGTTTGTAATATAAAATGGTATAGTGTGTTAAAAATTATACTATATGGTTTAAAGCTTAGGGTTATTTCAACTATTGAGTATCCGCCGCGACCACTCTCAACTATCACTTTAACTCTCACCGCTCATAACTTAACACTTTGTGTGTTGTATCACTCCGGTTGAGTGGTTTTTGACTCCCCTTTTGTCTTTTAGGAGCAGATTCACTTGCATTCATTATTAATTTACAAAGTGTTAGTCTAATATCACCAATAACACAAAAACTAAAAATGTTCACATGCGAAGTGACACAACACACAAAGTGTTAAGTTGGAGTGGTGTGAGTCAAAGGGATAGTTAAGAGTGGCAGTTAGGGATGAGCAAAATGGACCCGGTACCGGTACTGAACCGGTACCGGTACCGAATTTACCGAACCGGGTACCTTTTCGGTATCGATTTGGTACCGACTTTTGATATTTTCGGTACCGGTTCGGTACCGGTATTTACCGGTTTCTACCCTTAAATACCGGTACCGTACCGTACCGGGTATATTCGGTACCGGTACCCACTTTTGAGGATTTTCGGTACCGGTACTTTCGGTACCGGTCGGTACCGAGCTCATCCCTAGTGGCAGTAGCCATTACCCAATAGTTAAAATTGATAAAATCCATTAACCCTAGAGCTTATCTATTATATTTAAATAATTAAAATTTAATATGTTAAAAATATAAAGAAAAATTATGAGTTTGAAGGAGAATGTCATGTACCATTATTTAGAATCCTTTATTATAAGTTAGATTAGAAAATTAGATAATGTTAATCTTTCACGCTATAAATTTGTCTTACTTAAGTTACACATGTTAGATTACAACACGGTATCACCATAGATTACAACGTTTTGCAATATGTTATTCTGTTAGGTAGCGTTTGGTATGAAGGAATAAAAGGTGGAATGGAATGGATCATTAAGATGAAATGAAAATAAACATGTTTGGTTAGCATGTGGTAATGGAATGGAGCATTCCAAAGGAATATAACTCCTTCCAAATATAACAATCTTCATTCCTTGCTAAGGGGGTGTTTTTTTTTCATTCCTTCAAGGAATGGAAAGAAATATTATTATTATTCTTATTATTATATTTATATTTATACAAAAATTTTATTATTAATTATTTTTACCATTAATATTATTATTATTAAGACAATTATACTTTTGTCGTTTTAATACAAATGTGTTTCGTTGTTTTGTCTTTTTTTCTTTATCAAATTGTTAAAAGTAATGATTCGTTCTGTTCACATATGAGTAACCAAATATCACAAAGGAATTGAATGATTCATTTCATTCCGTTGTACATTCCATTACCTCGTCAATTCCATTCATGCATTCATCCATTCCATTACCCTATACTAAACAGGCCCTTATAAGGCTATAGGGTGTGGGGATCATGGTTGGGACATGATTTGCCACATAGGAACATGAATGGAATGTTACACCATCCCCTTGATTGATCCACCATGGTTTGCATGGATTAAACCATGGTAACCATGGTCCTCCTTTCCATTTTTCAACAAATCATTTCCTTTTTGTTTAGACAAAGATAATAAATAAGGGGTTAATGGTTTGGGTCATGACCACACCCTTAGGGTAGTGGTTTTGGATGGTGGATTAAAGATAAGTTACATAACACTAACATGGAGGGTTATGGTGGTCATGAGGGTCATGACCACACCCTATAGCCTAATATCATTCGTATAGACTATAGGGTGTGAGGTGCATGGTTGGGTCATCAATCGTCACGTAGGACTATTAATCGATTGTTGCACCACCCCCTTGTCTCATCCACCATGATTCCCATGAATTAAACCATGACAACCATGGTCCTCCTTTCCTTATTTAATATTTCCTTTCCTTTTCAGAAAAATAAATTAAAATAAAATAATAGTGGTTTGAGTCATGATCATACCCTTAGCCCCTTAGGGTAGTGGTTTTGGATGATGGATTAGTAGTACGTGACATGACGCTGATATAAGAGGTCATGATGATTATAAGGGTCATGACCACATCATATAACCTTATGAAATATAAATTATAAACAATAAAAAATAAGTTTATATCCATTTAGTGATTGAACGGGTGATTAAAGTAATACTTGCATTCACAGGCTGGCTTTTACAAACACAAGGGAACAAGGGAGTTTACTTAAAAAATGTCATGTTAACTTTGGAGCTTTACTTTTGTTATATGGGAAGGTTACAAAACAAAATAGCAATGTAATATACTAGCATGTTTATTTGGGTAGAAGAGTTAGGAAGTAATTTGATCATTTATGGGTTAAGATTAAATGAGTGAAATTGAAGAAAAAAAAGGAGGTGTGTTGTTTGTCTAGGGACATTCTAGTCAATCTAAGGCAATAGTTTCTCTCTCCTCTCAATTCCCCTCATTTTTTAAACGTTAATAACTCTTTCATACGTCATTATTTTTTATAAAAATTGGACCAAAAAACGAGCGTTTTTTATCTTTAAAATGAGTATACTATTGCTATATTTTCGATTTTTTTTTTCGAAAACCCAGTTGCGTAAAACACAATGGACAAAAGCGTAAAAAATGACTTTTTTTTCTAAAACGCAATGGACAAGAAATGTCTTATTTTTAAAACGCAATGGCTAGAAAACACAAATAAATGTCTTATTTCTAAAACGCAATTGCCAGAAAACACAAAGAAATGTTTTTTTTTTAAACGCAATGGTCTAAATACACAAAAGAAAGTGTTCTTTCTAAAACACAATGGACTTATGTGTTTTACCTAAAACGCAATGGACTAAAAACACTTCAAAATGTTTTTTCTAAAACGCAATGGACCAAAAAACATATAAAAATGTATTTTTTTCTAAAACGCAATGGCCTAAAAACACAAAAGAAAGTATTCTTTCTAAAACAAAATTGATTAAAAACACTTCAAAACGTGTGTTTCTAAAACGCATTGGACCAAAAAAACACATAAAAATGTGTTTTCCTAAAATTCAATAGATGAAAACACAAAAGAAAGTTTTTTTTTTTAACGCAATGGACTAAAAACACATAAAATGTGTTTTACTTAAAACACAATGGACTAAAACACAATAAAATGTGTTATTTCTAAAACGCAATGGACTGAAAATACAAAAAAAAAAAAAGAGAAATTGACCTGTAATAATCTCACCTAGACCTTATTGGCCATTAATAATCCCACCTCGGAATATTCCCCCCACCAATCCCACATTTCACCTATTTTTCCTATAATGGTCCCCCGTTAAAAAAACTTAACAGAGTTAAGCTTTTTTCCAAATTAGAAACAGAATTTTAGGGCTTTTGATTAGAATGACGATACGAGTCCATTGATGTAAAACTTGGCTCGAAACGGTGCACCAAACGATGAAAACGGCGCTTCAATTTGGGTGTTTAAATTTTGGCAAATTGGATTTAAATAATCCCAACTCACTGTTATTGGCCAATAATAATTCCAACTCATTTAATCACCAATAATAATCCGAACTATTCACTTTTGTTTGTAAAATACTCCCAGTTAAAAAATCACTAACTAGGTTAAAAAATTGGTGACGTGGCAGATGACCTGGCATCCCACATCAACAAATTTGCTGATGTGGCAGTTGATGTGGCATTTTTTGATAACGTGACAGCTGACGTGGCTGTCTACGTGGCATTTTTTATGACGTGGCAACTGATGTGGCAGGTGACGTGGCATGCCACATCAGCAATTTTTTAACCTAGTTAGTGTTTTTTTAACTGGGAGTATTTTACAAACAAAAGTGAATAGTTTGGATTATTATCGGTGATTAAATGAGTTGGGATTATTATTGGCCAATAACAGTGAGTTGAGATTATTTAAATCCAATTTGCCTTAAATTTTCAATTAACCAAAATCAAGTCACTTGGAGCACCATTTCGAAGTAAGTTTTACATCAATGGACTCGTATCATCGTTCTGATCAAAAGCCCTAAAAAATCTGTTTGTAATTTGGAAAAAAGCTTAACTCTGTTAAGTTTTTTTTAACGGGGGACCATTGTAGGAAAAATAGGTGAAAGGTGGGACTAGTGGGGGAAATATTCTAAGGTGGGATTATTAATGGCCAATAAGGTTTAGGTGGGATTATTACAAACCAATTCCCAAAAAAAATGGTTTTTCATTCCTTTGTAAAACACAATGATTCAATTTAAAACCCCAGATCGTAAAAATGCAATTCAAAATTTTCTTACATAGATCGAAGCCGATTTCTTCAGATTTCTTCAACGACTGGCGAAATTTGAATGCCAGAAACACTTATCAGCGATCGAATGGAACGAATCGAGTGATTCGCTTCAAAATCACGGGAAAAAATGAGATATTGTATGAAATTAAACTGGGTTTCTTCAAAAAAAAAAGTTGAAGAACACGTTGATTGGGTGTTTGAATCATTGATTGGTGACGAAAATGTAGTGATTATTAAGAAAGAAAGTGAAGAAAAGGTTGAAGATGGTGGGTTTTGAAGTTGCAGAGAGAAGAAAGGAGAAGATTAGATAAAATTGACTAAGGGGCTATTTGTTTACCCCTTAATGAGGCTCTTAATGATTCAGACCTCTTACTGGTTCAGCACTTAATGGTTCAGACTTAATGGTTCAGACTGTTTGCTTCACGAGCAGATATCTGAATGGTTCAGAGATTTGCCTCTGAATGGTTAAGCCTTATACAGAGTCTGAATGGTTAAGACCTCTAATCTGATTTGGTCAGATATTTGCCTCTGAACGGTTAAGCATTATACAAGCTCTTAATGGTTCAGACCTCTTACTGGTTCAACACTTAATGGTTCAGACCTCTTACTGGTTCAACACTTAACCATTCAGATGTTGCCAAACGGCCCCTAAAATACTTTTTCTCTTTATTTTAAATTTTGCAACATGTTATAATCCTATTGCTTCCTATCCTTTCTAGCCAAAATAAACTTCCTATTTGATCCTCTCTCTATACAGGCAACTGCGTTTTGAATTATATATAATTGTATTTCACATGCATTACATGAATTTTAAAAAGGCAAATTGGAAAATAATAATCCCACCATTGTGAAATTAGCCAATAATAATCCCAAGTCAGGAATTAGCCAATAATAATCCCACCTCGTCCATTTTTGGAAAATAATACTCCAAATGCTGACGTGGCACTTTTGTCGTTTAGTGACTGTGGAGTATTATTTTCCAAAAATGGACGAGGTGGGATTATTATTGGCTAATTCCTGACTTAGGATTATTATTGGCCAATTTGACAATGGTGGGATTATTATTTTCCAATTTACCTTTTAAAAATCTAATGTTATATACTTAATAACGAGAAAAAAATCTTTAAATGAAAAGGTTAAAATCACATGAAGAAGATAAGTCGACGTTGTGCATCAACCGTTTGACAATATTCGTTTTACCTTATCACTTTCCTTCATCTAAAGGGGTAGGTTTAGAAATAGGATTATAAGGTGTAATTTAAGCTTGGATTTATCTACTATCCAATCAAATGACATCCAACTAGCTATCAAGAAAACATAGAATACAACCAAACTCAAACATATTTTATAGATAATACTTGGTTAATAATGATATTTGTCTAATTTCGGTCCAAACAAGTAAGGATAAAATGGAAAGAAAAAATGGGCAATAACGTCATACTAGTGTCCCATATGTACGATGGTCGTGCGGTATTTTGTTTAGTGAGAATTTTTGTCACCGTGTCTAATTAAATACATTTTATCATTTCGGTCCAAACAAGTAAGGACAATATGGAAAGAAAAAATTGGTAATAACGTCATATTATTGTCCCATATGTACGATTGTCGTACAATATTTTGTTTGATGAGAATTTTTGTCACAATGTCTAATAAAATACATTGTATCAGCAATTAATTATTTATTAACATTCCACCAAATAAGCTTTAGATCCATCGATATCTTACAAGAGCATCATAGATGAGTCCGCTTCTTGGATGCACAAAGCGGATATGAAAGACGTTGGAGGTGATGACTTGGAGTGATCGAGTCCGGTGCACCGGATGTATCCGGAATGGGTTTGTGTTAACCCTAAGCCACCCGATATATATATACACACACTAACAGGATACCCTGCGCGATACGGCCGGAGTGATATATCGCATTGCGATACTCGTTTTCTGTAGTTTCTGATTCATATAATTTTTATTGTAGCATCATTGTGATAGATATACATTAAAAGCGAAATAATCTGGTAATCCATTTCATTGTGTTGTGCATGGTTCAGTCGGTTCAGTTATTATCCTTGACTGAAGCCGAAACCAAAGTTATCGGTTAGTCTATTTTATTAACCAAACGATTTTCGGTTAATAACTTCGGTTTATTCGGTTAGATTAACGGTTTTTGTTTTGGTTCATTTAATTTTAGTTAATAGCAAAAACCAAACTTTGGCTAAAACTTTTGCTTTGAAATATATGAAATTGAGGTATAAATACATAAAATGAAAGTATTAATATATGAGATGGAGATATAAAATATGAAATATATGAACCGAAGGTATAAAAGTTAGAAATATATGTAAATATGAATGATTCGATTCAGTTAGCTAATTTTGGTTAACTGAGAGTACAAAAAAATTGATAACCGGTTTTTGGTTTTCAATTAATTCAATTTTCGGTTGATTTTAGTTCGTTTCCGGCTGTTTTTGGTTTAGGTTAACGATTTAGTTATTGCTCACCGATAACCGGTTTTGGTTAATAATATATATGTATACACACACACTAACAGGATGCCCCGTGCGATACGGTTGGAGTGATACATCGAATTGCGATACTCGTTTTTTGTAGTTTCAGATTCATATAATTTTTATTATAGCATCATTGTGATAGATTTACATCAAAAGCGGAGTAATCTGGTAATCCATTTCATTGTGTTGTGCATGGTTCAGTCGGTTCGGTTATTATCCTTGACTGATGCCGAAACCAAAGTTATCGGTTAGTCTATTTTATTAACCAAACGGTTTTCGGTTAGTAACTTCGGTTTATTCGGTTAGATTGACAGTTTTGGGTTTGGTTCATTTAATTTTAGTTAATAGCAAAAACAAACTTTGGCTAAAACTTTTGTTTTCAATTATATGAAATTGAGGTATAAATACATAAAATGAAAGTATTAATATATGAGATGGAGATATAAAATATGAAATATATGAACCGAAGGTATAAAAGTTAGAAATATATGTAAATATGAATGATTCAGTTCAGTTAGCTAATTTTGGTTAAATGAGAGTACAGAAAAATTGATAACCGGTTTTTGGTTTTCAATTAATTCAATTTTCGGTTGATTTAAGTTCGTTTCCGGCTGTTTTTGGTTTAGGTTCACGATTTAGTAATTGCTCACCGATAACCGGTTTTGGTTAAAAATCAATAATAGAGCGCGATGTGGCGAGAAACAAAGATATTGCCACGGTGTGGATTGTTTGGTTGGTTAGATTATTATTATCCTCAGACGAAATCGAGGTCATCGATTAGTCTATTTTATTAACCAATCCGTTTTCAGTTAATCGGTTTGGTTTACTCAGTTAGATTGACGGTTTTTTGTTTGATTCATTTAATTTCGTTTAATAGCTAAAACCAAACTTGAGCTAAAACTTTTGATTAGAAATACATAAAATGGATATATAGGTATATAAAATGGGGGTACAAATATAAAATACATGAACTGAATGTATAAAAGCTAGAAATATATAAAAATATGAATGGTTCCATTCAGTTAATTTTGGTTAAATGAAGGTACAAAAAATCGATAACCGTTTTTGGTTGATTTCGGATAGGTTTCGGTTAACGATTCAGTTATTACTCACCCTTAGACATTGTTAATCACATAACATATCATTTTTTTAAGGGAAATTGGCCTGTAATAATCCCACCTAGACCTTATTGGCCATTAATAATCCCACCTCAGAATATTCCCCCCACCAGTCCCACCTTTCACCTATTTTTCCTACAATGGTCCCCCGTTAAAAAAACTTAACGGAGTTAAGCTTTTTTCCAAATTACAAACAGATTTTTTAGGACTTTTGATTAGAACGACGATACGAGTCCATTGATGTAAAACTTGCCTCGAAACGGTGCTCCAAACGATGAAAACGACGCTTCAATTCGGGTGTTTAAATTTCCAATTAACCAAAATCAAGTCACTTGGAGCACCATTTTGAAGTAAGTTTTACATCAATGGACTCGTATCATCGTTCTGATCAAAAGCCCTAAAAAATCTGTTTGCAATTTGGGAAAAACCTTAACTCCGTTAAGTTTTTTTAACGGGGGACCATTGTAGGAAAAATAGGTGAAAGGTGGGACTAGTGGGGGGAATATTCTGAGGTGGGATTATTAATGGCCAATAAGGTCTAGATAGGTTTATTACAAGCCAATTCCCCTTTTTTTAATTAAAAAACTATAGTAATACTATACTCAAATTAAAGATAATAAAATACTCGTTTATATGTTAATTAAAAAATTAACATACCAAAAAGTTATGACCATTTAAAAACCTCGTGGGGGTTAGTTTTTTATAAGGAGATAAAGTGTAACTACTAACTAATTATCTATTATTTTGTTAAGGGGAATTGACCTGTAATAATCCCAACTAGAGGTCATTGACCATTGACAGTCCCACCTTTGAATATTCCCCCCACCAGTCCCACCTTTCACCTATTTTTCCTACACCGGTCCCCCGTTAAAAAAACTTAACGGAGTTAAGCTTTTTTCCAAATTACAAACAAATTTTTTAGGGCTTTTGATCAGGACGACGATACAAGTCCATTGATGTAAAACTTACCTCGAAATGGTGCTCCAAATTGCTTGAATTTTGTTAATTGGAAATTTAAACACCCGAATTGAAGCGCCGTTTTCATCGTTTGGAACACCGTTTCGAGGTAAGTTTTACATCAATGGACTTGTATCATCATTCTGATCAAAAGCCGTAAAAAATCTGTTTGTAATTTGGAAAATTAAAAAAAAAACTCCGTTAAGTTTTTTTTAACAGAGGACCGATGTAGGAAAAATAGGTGAAATGTGAGACTGGTCGGGGGAATATTTAAAGGTGGTACTATCAATGGCCAATGACCTCTAGTTTGGATTATTACAGGCCAATTCCCCTTTTGTTAAATATGAGGGATTAAACTGTAATCTAGATGAGATGAATAAATTGACGGTATTTAATCACTTGACCTGTTGTAGTTATTAAAAAATCTAGGATAATGACTAAGTACGTTGAGCTTTAATCACTTATACACTAAGTCATCATCTACATGTACCTTAATCCATACGTTAATACGAACCAAGATAACAATCAAAACGTCGACAAAAATGAGTAGGTCGTCACGGTACTTTTGGATTTTTTTAAACATTATAATTTATAAGATATGTCAAGAATACATAAAAGAATTATAAGTTTGTTGTGGAGGGACAAAAATGTAACTAGTTACCTATAATTATGTTAAAACTCAAGGATTTAAGTGTAATAAGATGGGATATTAAAATATAATTATTTTTAAAAGACCAATTTACCCTCATTTTCGGAGTGTATTTATAAATTAAAAGGGAAAAGTTCTTGTTTTTTGGTATCTTAAAATGCCCATCTCTTATGTATTATAATATAGTTTATATATATATATATATATATGAGCAGGATCAGGAGAAAACACTTCAAAGTGTGAGAACGATTCTCAGCCACAAGATCTTAGTGGTTTGTGTGACAAGCCTCACAATTACAGGTATCCGTACAATTAATTAATATTTAATTTGTGCTTAATGATTGTGCTTGATTACAACTGTGATTAAACTGCTTTCTGTTTTCTGTTACATACATACATATGCATCATATTTCATACTGTCACTTCATATATTACACACAAACTCTAGTGACAAACTTGATGCACAAAGCACAGTTAGCACAGTGAGTGGATAACCCAGAAAACATGCTGACAGTGCCAGCACCTAGACAGACAATGTTATTGAGGCCAGTATGAGCCAGAGACAGAGTACTACACTAGTAGGGAGTGTAGGGAAGTGAGGACCATAAAACTGCGTCACTAGGTGATAGTTATAGTGTCGGGAAGTGCCTAAAACACACTTTAAATGCAGAATTCTGCACTTAATAACAAAATTCAGCATTTAACTATGCTAGTAATGTGCAAAAACTTAACAAAATGGTCCTAGATATTTTCCAAAGTGTTGGGAATTAAAAGTGTCATTAAAAGTAATATAAAAGACACCTTATGGATTAATTAAGCACTTTAACGGAACAACACCCAACCGAAAAACCAGACTTTACCCGGAACACAAAAATATTGCCAAACACATTGTTTTTATTTTTCTAAGCTAGCTAGGGTCTCCGAACACCCTAACACACTATATAATTAATAATACACCATAAACCACTAACTTAGCTCTTGATTTCCAACTAGATTGTAACTAAATATTTGAAACTCAACCAAGCACCCCCCCCCCCCGGGACGGTTACATGGGGACTTACCCCCATGATTTTCTTGATTATTATAATGGATTATGTTGGTGATTAAGTAACATGTTACACAAAGGGTAATAAGGTGTAAGAGGTTATAAGAGTTAACCTCAAGACCATGATCATTCTTATCTTCACAACATCAAACAACACTCAATTCTCTCTCTCCCTTCTCTTGTTCGGCCAAAACCAAGCACAACCATCATCATCATCATCATCATTCAAGCTTCTTCATGCAATCCACATACATACAAGGGTGTTAGAGATCATACAAACAAGCTTGGTGTGTTCGAAAGCTCAAGGACCTCTTTCATCTTCTTTTATCCACCACTTTTATACTCTTGAACTCCCCTAGCTTTGTGCTAGTGGTAAGTCTCTTAGATCTTCATCCTCTTCATGTTTTTGATGGTTAATAGTTAAAGAATGATGAAATCTCAAGAAACACTAAAAACATAAACAAAGTCTTGAACATAAACTAACATAGTGATGAAGTATGGTTAAAATGATGAAGAAATCATGTTATCCTTGTGTTGTTATGTTTGTTGATCATTATTTGTTAGTAGAAATGATATGGATCATCATATGGTCTTGATAGATCATGATTAACAACATGATCTAGCAAGATGAGAAAGTAAGAATGTTGTGGATGATGGAATCATCCACACATAAACTATGAACTTGAATAAATGGGTGTTTTCTTGAAAAATAAAGATCAAAGTAAGTTATAATCTTGTAGATCTAAAGATCCATGAGTGGTTTTTCGAAAGAACCAAGAGAAAAGTATGAGTTCTGATAAAACTTGGATCTTACATAAACTTAACACATTTTTGGTTGATAAACAAGTGTAGAAACACTTGTGTAATAAGAAAATTTCACAAAGAAATATTTTTAGAAAATATGACTAGAAGTTGTGAATATTCAAACCCTTTAAAAATGAAGTTTTTAAGGAACTAATCACATTTTTAAAGGTAACAAGACTTACAAAGTATGCTAGTAAGTTACTACATACTTTTATAAATTTTCAAGTTCATAAGTTTATAGTTTATGCTTGTTTTTGACAAGATTGGTAATTAAAGATTGTATATTGATGATTGAGAATTGTTTGAATGAATTTTTAAAAAGAAAATGATATGCTAGTAAGCATGGACACCTCCATTTACAAAGAAAACTCTGGCGAAATTTTTCTAAAATCCAACACTTAGAAAATATTTTTCTAGAAAGTGTTTACAATTATATTTTTAACCTTGTTTTCAAAATAAACTTCTCCACGACTTTTATTACAAAAATACTAAATGCCGGAAGTTGATTTTCGTAAATAAAATTTGATAAATGTATATGTAGAATATATATTTTATACTAAAACGCTTATGTGATTGTTTGTTTATTCTGTGCACTAGATATATTATTTTTAGGATAAAATAATATAACTTATATATACCATGAAATTACGGCTCCATAATAATACCAAAATTCTCACGAAATAAATATTTAATTTACGCAATTATTATTGCAATACGAAACGCTAAAACGTAACTTATGTAATATTTCAGAAAAATACTTTCACACGTATATTTTGGTAAAATATTATTTTGGAAAACCTATGAAGTAAAATATTATATTTTTGGGAAAAATATGTATATTTTGAATTAAGATGTTTTAGACAAATAATTTAAATATATTTTTCTAAGTGGGACTTAAAAATATATTTTTCGGAATTACAAATGTGCATGTATAAATACCCCCATCCTTGGGAAGGAAATACACATATAAAATACTTGAGAAGTGTGGATACGGAATAGTTGCCTAACTATTATTTCTAAAAACAAAATTTAAGTTAAAATAATTATTATTATTTTAACAAGAAGTCACAAACTTGATATAATATCAAAGTAACGCAATTCAAAACACTAAACCCTAAGCTAAGGCACGACCCATCCGTTTAATAGGCATTAGTACGTGTAGGTCGTCGCATAGCAGACCGAGTTTAGATTGACGACTATTTCAGGAGACGCACTTCTGTGAGTTCATGTCCCCCTTCTCTCTTTACTGTTTTCAGTTTTGTACTTCGGGGGTGAAATACATGCGACAATTATTACCAACTTTTACTTATATGGTATGGTTAGCATAGGGAGGGTTTTTACTACTAGATCATGTCAGGGGTGGGTACAACACTTAAGGCCATCAATCCTCGTTGTTAGGACCGAGGGACACAAGAGTGATAGATCTATTTGGGTGTAGCGATGTCACACCCCCATTTCCACGTGTCACCGGTGGGCCCGGTGTGGGGTACAGTGACGTAGTTGGCATCGTCATAGACAATCAACACAATATAATAATGCACAGCGGAAGCAGAATAGATACATTTCAACTTTTAAATAATTTGCAATAATAAATATCACAGTAGTTGAAACGGATCCACAGGCGGATCAAATAAAATAAGATAAAAATAGTTCAACAGATATTTGTCGTCCAAGCTTGCGAGACTATAGTGGACGCTCTTAGGAAACAACCAGCCTATTTCCGTATAGTACCTGCACTTAACCTTTTGGGAAAAATACGTCAGTTTACACTGGTAAATACAAATCAACTGACTCATTTTGAAAATGTTTAAAAATTGATTTAAATGCACAAGGCATAATATTTTTATTAACTTGGGATAATTATATAATATAAACTTGTGAACGAATTACATGCACTTATATCTCTGGTGGCCCGGGATCTGCTGTCCGGGCTAGAGATTAAATGACACACCACATTAAAGAGTTATACACGTCGGGTGTACGCCTACACCCCGTGCTCTGGTCGTGGCCATCTCGTAAGATAATGCCAAGGATATCCGGGACACGGTCAATAACCCCCCAAAGCCTTTAAGTAAGACAAAACTGTTTAAACGAAGTCGCACAAGCTATTCAAGACTGTACACCTATAAGGCGCAGGACTTGTGCGCCCGATCAAGCGGTATTTTAAATACCGTACCCCAAGCCCGTATAGGGAAAATAAGTCAAAATGTATTTACCTGAGCAAGTATAAGTCACAAATGATAAGTGTTGGTAGCTTTTACCGGGCCTCCTAATCTGGAACAAAGGTTTATAATTGACCTATTAGATTCCTAACGGGTCTTTTATTTAAGCCTAAGCTTTGACCGGTTAGTTTTAAGAATGATACGGTTTACGCACGATTAAGCGAAAGACCGGATAGAATGTGATTTAGACCCGACAAGTTTGAATACTTGTATAATATGGGTATACTAAATACATTCTGGATTTTGAAATAAAAATGATATCGTTTGGCCCGTTTCGGTCAATTTACGCAAACTAGTTACGTAAACCGAACCGAACGTAAAAAGGGCGATACGGGTAGACAAATGATTCAAATGCAAGTTCCCTGATGTAATATGCTTAAAATATGATATTATATCAGTAAGTTATGTTCTATATTGCCCGGAATAATTTTAAACCCAATTTATGCCTTAGAAGGGCATTTTGGTCATTTAAAAGATAATAAAAGGGTAAAATTAGAAATCTGAGTTTCGGGTCTGGTTCATACAGTAAATATACTTAATATAACATATTATATCAGTAGGGTATGACCCATATACCAAATTTATCATTTAAAACCAAACTATGCACCGTAGGGGTATTTTAGTAATTTCACAAGGGCTAAAAGTGCCAAAACTGGAAGTCTGAGTTCATATACTTATACTTACTGTTTTTATATGAAAATATGCTAAACACATCAGTAGGTATAGGTCTTATATGTTTAAAACAAGTATAACGCTTACTATGCGCTTAAAACGCTAAATATGCGATTTAAGGGCGTTTTCGGGTTTTCAAATTAAATCTGAGATTTTTATATTTCCAGAATACTTAAAATAATTTATTCATCATATAAAATCAGTAGAAAAAGGTTTCGGGTCAAAAGGATGTGTAAAACTCATTTTATGGCTTAAACGGTCAAAACCGACATAACCCGAAATAACTAGGCGATCTAGGATCCGTTCAGCCAAAAATTAATTAAAAATCATCAAAATTCCCAGAATATTATAATACATCAGTTGGTAAAAAGTTTCGTATCAAAACGTGGCCAGAAACGGGTTCTACGCGAAAAGGACCGTTTATGTAAATTTATAATATAGTTTTACGCTAATGGCCATAACTCACAATCTGGACCACCAACTGATCCGAAATTTTCGGTGCAAGTTCATATATTAGAAATAAAGATTTCTATCCTTTCACTTTTCCAAAAATCCCGTTTTAAATCAAAAAGGACAAAATAGTCAACTTTATGCATAAATCGGAAACATGCATTCGAATCGGCTAAGCATAGACTCATGACATAAAATTTCCAGAAAGTTTAACTAAAATGCCAATGGTCAAAAATGCTCAAGAATACATATCTCACACATGCATGTACGGATCCGAACCGATAGTTTACGAAAAAGTCATTTATTAAGACTTTCGGTTCCAATCCGGGTTTTCACTAAAGATCGTCGAGTTGATCGTGGTAAAATACATTCTTATATTCATAATAAAGCTTTCTATGAAGATCAAACAGATTGCATGTCATCTATATCATTATTCATGTCATTTTTCACAAAAATCGCTTCTGTTGACTTTTTAGAAATAGGTTTGACTCGACATTTAGCATGCATGTAGTGGGAATCAGAGAGTACCCTTTAGAGGGTTTGTTTCCCATAATATTACCAACATAAATCAGGTTTCAATTCGAGAAATGACTGATTGAAATCCGTTTAATCAGAAAGTCAAAGCTTATGAACACACAGTTTGACTTTTAGCAATAATCAAAGTAATAACGGATTAGAGAACGAATTGAAAGCTTACAAGAGTCCTATAGGTGTTTAATGAACACTAGAATTCGTCCTTGATATTCAGAAATGCTCCAGAAAGCTTGAGAGAGTTCTTGAATGTAGAGAGCTCCTTGTTCACAACTTCAAGTGCCAAGAACAATGATCTTTGATCTGATTTATGGTGTAATCAGATGGTTGGAGTAGGCTACTGTTGATGTAGGCATGCAAGGGCACGTATTGGAGCAATTGGGAGGTGAAATGAGCTGTAAACAACTTAAATTCGGACCCAAATCATCCATTTTTGCGAATTCTGTCGCTGGCAGACCCACGCGGCCCGCTTGGGCTTTACCAGGCGGGTCGCCTGACCCCTGGTTCAGCCAAACAAGTTTCAGTTTTGGCAGAAATGGTCCCTGAGCTTGTACGCGATGTTTCGGCTACTTTTCTCGACCCGTAAACCCCCAAACTTGGTTTTTAAGAACCTTAGGACTTTTACCAACATGGTAATGTCCTCGGATAACTTTGCGCTCAACCGAAAAGCCCTGAAATTCGACGTTGACGCTTTTAGTCCCTTAAGTACGGTTTTGGCCATAACTTTCTCATATGTTGACGAAACTTCATGAAATTTTTACCACATATTCTAGTGAGTATATTTTAGCTTCTCAAAGCTTCGGGTCTGCCAAAAGTTCACTCAGAGGTATAAATTAAACATGTTGACACTTTTGGCCCCTATAGTTTGCAATACTTCACTTTTGTGCAATTTCCGCGTCGTATGATCCATGAACCATCCGTTAAAGGTTATAAACATTATGTAGGGTTATCATAGAGCCTATTTATCCATTGTTGACACTTTGGACCCTTACGTTCCATAGTTTTCACTGTTTGTCACTTTTAGTCCCTCTAAAGTATGTTTTCACATAACGGAACCTTATGACACGTGTCAAGACATTATTGGACGGAATTTTTTCGAGGTGTTACAAGCGAGCCCACACCCGTGAGGCCGGGGCGGCCCATAGAGGTGACTGTGTCTTACCGCCGAAGCCCGGTAACAAATTTGCTAGGTTTGAGTCTTCCTGCACCTTTTCACACATGCCAGTGGCTTTGCAACCCATGGGTGATCTTTTTTTCCTTATTGCTACATACCAGGGACTTTTACTCATACATGAAAGGTTTATACATACTCACTTTTACATGAACTCGCTCAACTTTTGTTGATTTTTCAAACTACATGTATTTCAGGAAATTAATGGATCTGGCGAAGTGTGCGATCGTGTCAAGCTGCGTAGGAAATAATGATGTCATCCAGGTTTAGGAGGTGTAACCCTTAGCTGGACGGGTTACATGTCCTTAAACCATGTTTTTATTCAAGTCTTTTGTTGTGTCATGTGAACACGTTTTAATCATGTCATGTTGTAACTTGTTTTATGTGTCGACATTTTAAACAATGATGTTGTGGTAACTTTAAATTTGATGAATATCATCATGTGTTTTGTTTTCATATAGCATTGTTATGATTGTTGCTATGGTATTAAGAAGTCACACCAAATAAACCCACGCTTCCGCAAAAGCCAGGGTGTGACAGCTTGGTATCAGAGCCTCGATCATAGCGAACTAGGATTCTTTCTCGAGTCTAGACTATGATCACTAGGGCTCTTACGAAAACATTTTTACTTTGCATACAATTAACGTCCAGATCCAGGGCACAAAACATTTTAACAAATAAAAGGCACAAATACTTTTTTTCAAAATTCATGGTTCAGTCTTAGAGACTGAGGGAGTTCAGCCTTAGAGGCTGAGGGACCTCTATGGGCATCCCACTTCCCACGTGGATATTTTTCTTTCATCGTGGATTCCACTTCCCACGTGTATTCGGGACCTCTATGGGCATCCCACTTGACCTTAACAATAGGCACGTGCTTCCTTCGAAGCTTCTTTACCTGTCGATCCTCAATCGACAAAGGTTTTTCCACAAATTTTAGACTTTCGTCTATGTGTATATCTGTATGCGGTATAACCAGTGAATCGTCAGCGAAACACTTCTTCAAATTACAGATATGGAACACATTATGAATAGCACTAAGCTCTTCAGGCAAGTTTAACTTGTAAGCGACTGACCCGACACGTTCGATAATCTCGAAGGGTCCTATATATCTCGGGCTTAGCTTGCCTTTCTTTCCAAATCGCATTACACCTTTCCAAGGTGATACCTTAAGCAACACTTTTTCACCCACATCGAAGTGAAAATCCTTGCGCTTAGGATCCGCATAACTTTTCTGCCTATCCCTGGCAGCTTTCAAACGATCACGGATCTGAACGATCTTGTCTGTCGTCTCAAAGACGATATCTGGTCCAGACAACTGGACATCTCCAACTTCTGCCCAACAAATGGGCGATCTACACTTTCTACCGTATAGGGCCTCAAAAGGCGCAGCCTTTATGCTGGAATGGTAGCTATTGTTGTAGGAGAATTCAATCAGTGGTAAGTTCTTATCCCAACTACCACCTAAGTCGATCGCACATGCACGAAGCATGTCTTCCAAAGTTTGAATAGTACGCTCACTCTGACCATCGGTCTGAGGATGATAAGCCGTACTAAAATTCAAACGAGTGCCCAACGATTGTTGGAAACTCTTCCAAAAATGCGACGTATATCTAGTATCTCTATCAGAGATAATAGATATAGGTATACCATGTAGCGCTACTATCTTATCAACGTATAATTGAGCTAACATATCTGAGCTATACGTCTCTTTGATGGGTAGAAAATGAGCTGACTTAGTCAGTCTGTCTACTATGACCCATATGGTATCATTTCCCTTTTTCGTCTTTGGTAACTTGGTGATGAAATCCATTGTCACCATTTCCCATTTCCACTTGGGAATTTCAGGTTGCTAAAGCAAACCTGACGGCTTCTGATGCTCAGCCTTGACTTGCGCACAAGTCAAACATTTGGCCACATACTCGGCCACGGACTTTTTCAAACCAATCCACCAGTAGTTTGATTTCAAATCCTGGTACATCTTATCAGCTCCAGGATGAATGGAATATTTTGAGCTGTGGGCTTCCTGGAGGATAACATCCCGAAGTCCTCCATAAACTGGAACCCATATTCGTCCGTTTAGACGTAGCACTCCCTCTTTGTCGTGGGATAACTGCTCCTCAGTTACCCCCAACTTTTCCGCAGGATAGTTAGCTTCCAGCACAGCTTCCTTCTGTGCAGCTAACACCCTTTCATTTAAATTATTTCTTATCTCAATGCGCTTGGCATTGATTCTGATTGGTTTCATCCTTTCCTTTCTGCTTAAGGCGTCGGCAACTACATTGGCCTTGCCTGGATGGTATCGTATCTCACAATCATAGTCATTGAGAGTTTCCATCCATCGCCTTTGACGCATGTTCAATTCCTTCTGATTGAACAGATGCTGAAGACTCTTGTGATCCGAATAAATGATACACTTGGTTCCATACAAGTAGTGTCTCCATAGCTTTAATGCAAATACAACCGCACCCAATTCCAAGTCGTGGGTGGTGTAGTTCTTCTCATGCACTTTGAGCTGTCGAGAAGCGTAGGCAATGACTTTGCCTTTCTGCATGAGTACGCAGCCCATGCCAGTATGTGATGCATCACAATACACCACAAATTCATCTATACCATCGGGCAACGTCAATACTGGCGCATTGCTCAGCTTCTGCTTCAGAATGTCAAAGGATTCCTGCTGCTTAGGGCCCCAATCAAACTTAATCTTCTTACGGGTCAACGAAGTTAGGGGCGCAGCAATCCTTGAAAAGTTCTCGATAAATCGCCTATAATATCCTGCCAATCCGAGGAAACTGCGAATCTCGGTAGGAGTTTTCGGCTCCTGCCAGTTCATGACTGCTTCTACTTTAGCGGGATCTACTTGGATACCATGCTCGCTTACAACATGTCCAAGGAATTGGACTTCTCGAAGCCAAAATTCACACTTTGAAAATTTGGCATAAAGCTTCTCTTGATACAGAAGTTTGAGAATACAACGAAGGTGTTTCTCATGGTCAGCTTGGCTCTTCGAGTAGATAAGAATGTCATCAATAAAGACGATAACGAACTTATCTAAATAGGGTTTACAGACGCGATTCATGAGGTCCATGAACGCGACTGGTGCGTTAGTGAGTCCAAACGGCATCACTAGGAACTCGTAATGTCCATAACGGGTCCTAAACGCTGTCTTGTGTACGTCTTCCTCCTTGACCTTCAACTGATGATATCCTGACCTTAGGTCAATCTTGGAGAAATAGCTTGCTCCTTGCAACTGATCGAACAGATCGTCGATCCTGGGTAACGGATACCTATTCTTGATAGTGACCTTGTTAAGCTCACGATAATCGATGCACAGACGCATCGAACCATCCTTCTTTTTAACGAACAAGATTGGCGCTCCCCAAGGAGACGAGCTAGGTCTAATAAAACCTTTGGCTAAAAGCTCATCCAACTGCGTCCTCAACTCCTTCATCTCCGTTGGTGCCAATCTGTATGGTGCTCTTGCTACAGGTGCTGCACCTGGTATGATATCTATCCGAAACTCTACTTGCCTATCCGGTGGCAACCCGGGTAGCTCTTCAGGAAATACTTCAGGATATTCTGAAATAACAGGAATATCTTCAATCTTCGGCTTCGGCTCATCAATGGTGACTTGTGCCATATAAATGACACATCCTTTCTGCATGCATCTGGATGCTTTGAGCATGGACACTTGCTCAGGCAATCCATGCTGGGTATCTCCTTGAATAGTAAGTGACTCACCGGACGGAGTCTTAATTATTACTTGCTTTCTGTTGCACAGAATCTGGGCTTGGTTACTCGACAACCAATCCATGCCTATCACTATGTCGAATCCAGCTAACTTAAAGGGAAGCAAGGATAACGGGAAAGAATGATTCCTAATGGATATAACACATCCATCTAGAACAGTCGAGGCGGTTTCTAAGGTTCCATCGGCTAATTCCACCTCATATTTCACGCTTAAGGTTTTAACAGGAAGGTTCAACAATTTACAAAACTTATCATCTACAAACGACTTATCGGCTCCTGAATCAAACAAGACTCTAGCAAAAACATCATTTACAAGAAACGTACCGGTAATGACGTTATCGTCAAGGACTGCTTCCTTTGCGTCCATTCTGAAGACTCTCGCATTAGTCTTCTTCCCATCATCAGCCTTCTTCGCATTCTTTGGACAGTTGGGCCGAATGTGCCCTTTCTCGTTGCAACCAAAACACGTTGCATCCTTCATCTTCTTGCAATCCACAGCCTTATGATCTGTGGACTTGCAGATTCCACATCGTTTCTCCGAAGACTGGGATTTTGTTTCTAACCGACACCTCCCAAAGTGGTGTCTCCTACAAACCTTGCATCTGGGTTTCTCACCCGACTGATGATCACTTTTCCTAGACCCCGACCCTTTCCTGTGGTCGTTGTTCCCTCTATGTCGCTTCTCAGACCTTCGCGAGGTGTCATCCTCACGTTTCCGTTTGTTCTCCTCAGAGCTCTTCATAGCTCTCAATCTTACCACATCCTGAGTGAGGGAGAGGGATAGATCTGCTACGGATCTAAATGTAGTAGGCCTTGAAGCTTTGACACTTGCCTTTATCTCCGGTGCCAGACCCCCAATAAATCGAGCAATCCTACGCGGCTCCGGGGTCACCAGATAAGGCACTAGCCGGGATAAGGTGTTGAACGTAGTAAGATACGCTTGACAATCGAGATTCTTCATAACTAAGGATACAAAATCCGATTCGATTCGCTCGACCTCGTGCTGCGGACAGAAGTTCTCTTTGATCAGTGCTACAAACTGATCCCAAGTCATGCTATACAGAGCGGTCTTTCCAGTAGCTTGTAGAAGCGACTTCCACCATGCTAACGCGTCTCCCTTGAACGACTGGGACGCGTACTTCACAACATCTCTATCAGCACACCCGCTGATATCAACCACAGTATCCATCTCGTCAATCCACGTCATACAATCGACGGCTCCCTTTTCCCCAGTGAAATCTCTGGGCTTGCAGGATACAAAATACTTGTACGTACAGGACCTGCTGTACGTGTGACGGGTGGTCCGTTGGACAACCCTTAAATGGTTTAAAAATATTAAAATTCCATGCTTTTCTTGATTATTTGCTTAAACTTAGTAACTACGAGTGTTCGTGTGTTTTACAGGTAAATCGCTTAATTTGGTTAAATTGGAACCCGTAGGCTAAGGACGAAAGAAAGGCATGCAAGGGCACCATCTTATTTTATTCATTACATCATTCTCTACAAAGATTGGCAATCAACATCTCGATCATGATCATCATTAAAAAATGCATAGGACAACTTTTTGGTGGAGGTTTTGTTTTCAAGAAAATTAATCATCATTATCATCACATTGTGTGGGGAATCACGTGATCTTGGCAACCTAGGAGGTCATAAAGTGAACATTGAACATGAACAAAAAGGAGGGCAGCCGCCATTTTTTTAGAAGATCACATGGAGGGTACAAAAAGTCAAGGAACATTAATTGAATTCTAAAAAATCCATCATCATCTTCACAATAGTGGGCTGCCATATTTGATGGCAAGACTTTAAGCAAACTTAGTGGGCCGTAGAAGGAAATAAACATCATCATCACTACAGCAGACTTGGGAGGCGGTAATTGAAGAAACATTAAATCACTTTGGGGGTTTTCTATTGGGCCGATATCATCATATTATCATTAATCAGTCAACGCACATGTGGAGCCGACATCATCATTCATCATCACAATTGTGGGGGCGGCACATCGAGGAAACACAAAGAACAATTCATGTGGGATGTTAATTGGAGGGACTTGAGGTGTGGATAAGAATTGGCGGCACATGATTGGCAGCCAACATATGGCGTGTGAATGAAAGGCAGCATTGGCGAGGAACAAAGAACAAAAGTTAGGTTGTCACCGTAAATTACGGTCCTACCGTAATTTACGGTGGACTTGACTTTCATCTGGAGGCTGCCGTAACTCAGTATATCTGCACCGTAAACATTTCATCTGCACCGTAATTTACGGTGGAGCCGTAAATTACGGTGGTATCTGTGGAACAACTTGTAACTGCCATCATAAAATCGTTTTTGGAGTGTCTTTTCATATGATCTCATGATTGGACGGTTCTTGGACACCTTGGGGACGAATTTTGGCTTGTGGCTTGTTTTGTGAACAATTTCAATCATTCGGTTTGTGCTTTTGATTCGTATGAACAATAGTTTGATGTTGATGATGATTCACCGAGCCATGTCCGGCTAAACTCTTCGGTGATCATCCTAGGTGAATGCTTCTGAAACTTTTGTGTGTTAAATTTCTGCATTTCTAGAATGATATCTTGCGTTGCTTGAATGTCATGGTGTATGTTTGATTGTTGTAGTGTGTTAATCCATATTGCAATTTCTAGTCTTAATCGTACGTTCTTGGTGCCGTTGGCAACCGAGATATCACGGGAAGGGTTAGGGTTGGTTATTGGTTAATAGGTCATCGGGAAACAACCTCGCGTTATCTAATCCGAGTACTTTGTTCCCTTTTATCACTTCAATCATGTATACACGAGTTATGTCTATGTAACTCTTTCTAGTGAAATTGCACACAACTGTTTAAAGAAACTGAAACCTAGGGTGATCATTGTTCTCTCCTAATTGTTTACAACCAACTTTGATTTGAATTAGTTCTTAATTTAGTTTTCTAAAACAACAATCCACAATCTTGAATTTTAATTTTTTGCAATTTAGTTTAATATTAGTTTAAGTACAAAGCTATATAATCGACACATCTTCCACATACTCCCTGAGTTCGATACCCTACTACCACTAACTACAGTTGTTTGGGGATTAAATTTGCGTGACCCACGACATCACGTCAAATTTTGGCGCCGTTGCCGGGGAGTAGTGCGCAACGTGTGTTAATTTAATAGTTTTGTTTGTTATTTTCGGGTTTACGCTGGTTGTGTTTAGTGTGCAGGTACTTCAGGTGTATGCATACTAGAGGCTCTCACAGGTCATCACCACTATCGTTTGATCCGGAAATTGAAAGAACGCTAAGACAAAACCGAGTTTTAGTGCGAGAAAACAAAATCATTGGTTCACCCACGTCACCTATCACACCGAGAAACATCATGGCTGATTCCCAAATTCCACCTACAACGGGTCAATCATCCTCAACCTTTATACCTACTTCCACCCAACCATCACCAAACACCACATTACCTAATACCACTGCTGAATTCACACCATCCAATGTCACCCAACCAATCACCACTCAAACTGAACCTTCCATCACCTACGATCCATCCACCACAATCCCACCATTATCTCATTTCTTTCCCCCAACTACGGGTCAATCAACATCTACCTTTTCAATTGCACCGAGTTCAACTATTGTGCATGCTACCTCATCCTTTAGACCACAACAATCGGGTTTTCAATATTCGACCATTCCATTTGGGCAAACTTCAGGAATTCAAGGGGGTGGTTATGATGAGGGATTTGAAGACTTTGAGGGGTATGAAGATGATGGGTACGGGTATGGAGATTATGGTGATCAAGGGGATTTTGGTTATGTTCAGAGTCAATCTCAAGGGATGGCAAGTGTTGGTGGAATGCAACAACAACAACTTATACCACAACACATTCGGCCAAGACCACAAGGGCCACTAATGCCACAACCGATTCCATTGCAACAAGTCCGGCCACAACATGTACATCAACAACAATTTCAAAGACCACCTCAGCGCCCACCGATGCGACAACAACAGTTTCACCAACCGAACGCACCACAAGGGCAAGTACCAAGACCAAATGGTCCCATTATTCCGAGAGGTAGGTATGGTGTACCAAGGAGACACCTTAGAGAAAATGCGAGGGGCATAGAAGCACATTTTCGGCCGGTAATCACGCAAAACCCTTCACCGGTAGTCATTCCTCATAATGATCAAGGGCGAACATTCGAAGTAAGAACCAACTCTTTGCAAAGTTTACCAAAGTACAAGGGGTTGGCAAATGAGGAGCCTTATTTTCATTTAGAGGCTTATGACTCAATTTGCAACACTCTTGGGAGTCAAGGGTTTTCAGCTGACGACATCAAATTAGTGTTGTTCCAATTTTCTTTGGAAGAGAAGGCTAAAAAATGGTTCTACACATTACCTTCGGCATCAATATATACATGGGGGGAGATGCAACAAACCTTTTTGGATGAGTTTTACACCGCCCAAAAGACCAATGATGCACGGAAGGGATTGAGAAGCTTTCAACAACAACATGGTGAGATGTTTCATGAGGCGTTTGAGCGTTTCAACATGATGATTAAAAACTGCCCTCATCATGGAATTGAGTTATGGGAGTTGATGAATGCCTTTCATGAGGGGTTGAGTGCCGAAGATGCACGTGATTTGATGTCTATCACCGGTGGGACTTTTGGAACGAACTATGAGAATGAAGATTGGGAATTTTTGGAAAGCATGGCAACTACATCAAAGAGGAAAGCCCAAGCTTCAAGAAGAGCCCGACCGACCACTAACCGACCGCAAGTGCACGCCATAGATGACGGTAATGTTCAAACCACTAACCAAATTTATGATGTTTGTGCTTTGTGTAATGAGATAGGTCATGCGGCTGAAAATTGCCAAGGAATGTTGGAAGGGCAATACGAGGAAGTCCATGCGGTTCAAGGTCAAGGTCAAGGAGGAGGTGGTAGGAATTACCGCAACATTAATTCTAATACTTACCACCCCGGGTTGAGGAATCACCCAAATTTCCGATATGGAAACCCTTCAAATCAAGCCAACCCGAATTTCCAAGGAAACCAAGGATTTCAAAGGCAGTATCAAACGGGTCAAAGCTCTTCGGGTGGAAATAAGATGATGGAGATGTTGAAGGCGATGCAAATGGAGATGCAACGAATGAACCAACGTGATGAGGTTCGGATGCAAAAGGACGAGGTTCGTGACAAAAGCATCCAATCGTTGACCACTCAAATGGGTCAACTTGCGAGTGACGTGGCGATGTTAAAGAAAGCAAAAGGCCAGCTACCGAGTGATACGGTGCCAAATCCCAAGAACATAAAAAGCATTAACATCAATGTGGTAAGCACCGTTCCAAATACTAAATTTAATGAAACATTGCTAACTTCTTCGTGTCAAGTGAATGCAGGTTTGGAAAAAGATGCCGAAGTCGAGAATGATAAAGAGTATGG
This sequence comes from Helianthus annuus, assembly GCF_002127325.2. NCBI lineage: Eukaryota > Viridiplantae > Streptophyta > Magnoliopsida > Asterales > Asteraceae > Helianthus > Helianthus annuus. The sequence continues at coordinate 90,105,488 of NC_035445.2, read as the reverse complement.
AGTGCCAATCGTGCCTATCCGTGTGGGAAAATTAAAAATCCCTCACGCATTGTTGGACTACGGGGCAAGCGTGAGTGTGCTACCAAGCGATCTATACGATATGTACGACTTTGGTCCACTCGAAGGTATAGACACCATGGTGAGCTTAGCGGATGGAAGTTGGAGGCGTCCACGGGGAATGGTTAGGAATATTAAGATTCAGTTGGGAGAATTTGAATACCCGGTGGATTTCCTAGTTTTGGACTATGCTTCTACCAATATGGCATCACAACAAAGGGTAATTTTAGGTCGACCGTTTCTATACGCAACAAATGCTCAAATTAATTGTAGAGACGAGATTATTACCATGACCGAAAAGAACCGTAGGTTGTACTTTGATGTTCAAACTGGAGGGATTAGTTATGAGTCTATTGAGAGGAAGGGTGGTGAGTCTAGTGATTGTGTGAAAAATGTGTTACAACGAATGAGAAAAAAGCACCCACCGGATCGTGAAGAAACAAATATGGGTTCAAGCAGGAGTGTATTTGATTACCCACCGAGTCAAAATGAGACGGATGCATTTTGCCCAATGACAAGCTACAGTGGGGGTGACGATAGGAACCGATTCTTTGAACCACCATAAATGGTGGTGGCACGGTCTGGCTGAAGACTCGAAACTTAGCGCTGCTCGGGAGGCAACCCGGGATTTTATATTGATCTTGTTGTTTTTATCTTTCTATGTTTCAGGGCCATGGCAACATTCAAGTGTGGGGAGGATGTACGGATATTTGTGTGAAGGTGGTGATAGGAAGTCGGATTATCTACAACATCTGTTGTGGCAAATTTCACCAGGTCAATGTACTCTTTCCTTAGTCTTGTTATGTTCTTTAGCTGTGAAGTATTGGTAGTTAGTTTGTTTGGTGGTGTCATGTAAAAAAAAATAAAAAAAATATAAAAAGAAAAATACAAAAAGAAATTTGGGGTTTGAGAATTTAAGCAATTGTTGATGTTTTTGGTTAAAGCGATCCTTCCCTCAAAGCCATACATTGGGACAATGTATCCCAAGTGTGGGGATGGGGGAAATTTTTGGGAGTTTTAAAAAAAAAAATTTGTAAATCCGAGCCAAAATTGTTAAAATTTGAAAACTTGATATTGTGCCATTTGACACACCAACACCCATTCCTAGTCTTTTCTTGGTGAGGATTTGAGCCACACATGATTGTTATTGATATTTCATTGTTTGAGTGGCGGTGTGTGTTGTGTGTTAATAGAACTTGTGTACGAATACTTGTTAAATCCTAGAATTAGCATGCTTTTGAAAATGATAGGGGGACTTTTAGGTAGCCGCGTCTAGATGTGTGAGAGTGCGGGATTGGTGGGTTGGACCTCATACGTTACATATATGAGCTTGGTATTGTGAGGGGTGGGGGTTTGGTCCTTAGGAAGCCATGTTGAGCCTTAGACCATTCGATTGTGACCCGAGCTTACTTCCTACAAAAATTGTACCTTTTGAGATGACCCGGTTTAGGAAATTTAGTGTAGTATTGATGTTCTTGTATATATTGTTGAGTTTGATGTGTTATGAAAAAAAAAAAAAAAAAAAGAAAAAAGAGAAAAATATGAGAAAAATACAAAAAGAAGTATTTAGTTGCAATAGAGTTGAGAATGTCAAGAAGCTTTGTATATATTTTTGGGGTTTGTTTCGTAGTAGTAGACATAAAAATACCGGGTCAAATCAATTAGCTCTCACATATATATTCCACCATTTTCCTACCTTGACACCTAGCCCCGTTACAACCCGCAAGTCCCTTTGATTCTAAGCATGTTAGATATTTGTTAGGAGGAAACTTGATTTTTATACAAGCTTATTGTCGCGCACACACACACACGCATTGAGTGGTTTAGCATTATGCTAATAATTCTTGTTACCGAGAGATTTTTGTGAGGGGTGTGTCTTGTGGTATGATTGAAAGTTAGTAAAAGGGCGGCACATTTAGCGTGGTTTGCATGTTTGATCGCTATGGTTGTGAATAGTTTTTGAACGGGTTGCTTGGGACAAGCAACGGTTAAGTGTGGGGATGTGACGGGTGGTCCGTTGGACAACCCTTAAATGGTTTAAAAATATTAAAATTCCATGCTTTTCTTGATTATTTGCTTAAACTTAGTAACTACGAGTGTTCGTGTGTTTTACAGGTAAATCGCTTAATTTGGTTAAATTGGAACCCGTAGGCTAAGGACGAAAGAAAGGCATGCAAGGGCACCATCTTATTTTATTCATTACATCATTCTCTACAAAGATTGGCAATCAACATCTCGATCATGATCATCATTAAAAAATGCATAGGACAACTTTTTGGTGGAGGTTTTGTTTTCAAGAAAATTAATCATCATTATCATCACATTGTGTGGGGAATCACGTGATCTTGGCAACCTAGGAGGTCATAAAGTGAACATTGAACATGAACAAAAAGGAGGGCAGCCGCCATTTTTTTAGAAGATCACATGGAGGGTACAAAAAGTCAAGGAACATTAATTGAATTCTAAAAAATCCATCATCATCTTCACAATAGTGGGCTGCCATATTTGATGGCAAGACTTTAAGCAAACTTAGTGGGCCGTAGAAGGAAATAAACATCATCATCACTACAGCAGACTTGGGAGGCGGTAATTGAAGAAACATTAAATCACTTTGGGGGTTTTCTATTGGGCCGATATCATCATATTATCATTAATCAGTCAACGCACATGTGGAGCCGACATCATCATTCATCATCACAATTGTGGGGGCGGCACATCGAGGAAACACAAAGAACAATTCATGTGGGATGTTAATTGGAGGGACTTGAGGTGTGGATAAGAATTGGCGGCACATGATTGGCAGCCAACATATGGCGTGTGAATGAAAGGCAGCATTGGCGAGGAACAAAGAACAAAAGTTAGGTTGTCACCGTAAATTACGGTCCTACCGTAATTTACGGTGGACTTGACTTTCATCTGGAGGCTGCCGTAACTCAGTATATCTGCACCGTAAACATTTCATCTGCACCGTAATTTACGGTGGAGCCGTAAATTACGGTGGTATCTGTGGAACAACTTGTAACTGCCATCATAAAATCGTTTTTGGAGTGTCTTTTCATATGATCTCATGATTGGACGGTTCTTGGACACCTTGGGGACGAATTTTGGCTTGTGGCTTGTTTTGTGAACAATTTCAATCATTCGGTTTGTGCTTTTGATTCGTATGAACAATAGTTTGATGTTGATGATGATTCACCGAGCCATGTCCGGCTAAACTCTTCGGTGATCATCCTAGGTGAATGCTTCTGAAACTTTTGTGTGTTTAATTTCTGCATTTCTAGAATGATATCTTGCGTTGCTTGAATGTCATGGTGTATGTTTGATTGTTGTAGTGTGTTAATCCATATTGCAATTTCTAGTCTTAATCGTACGTTCTTGGTGCCGTTGGCAACCGAGATATCACGGGAAGGGTTAGGGTTGGTTATTGGTTAATAGGTCATCGGGAAACAACCTCGCGTTATCTAATCCGAGTACTTTGTTCCCTTTTATCACTTCAATCATGTATACACGAGTTATGTCTATGTAACTCTTTCTAGTGAAATTGCACACAACTGTTTAAAGAAACTGAAACCTAGGGTGATCATTGTTCTCTCCTAATTGTTTACAACCAACTTTGATTTGAATTAGTTCTTAATTTAGTTTTCTAAAACAACAATCCACAATCTTGAATTTTAATTTTTTGCAATTTAGTTTAATATTAGTTTAAGTACAAAGCTATATAATCGACACATCTTCCACATACTCCCTGAGTTCGATACCCTACTACCACTAACTACAGTTGTTTGGGGATTAAATTTGCGTGACCCACGACATCACGTCAACGTGTCATGTTTCAGCTTAATCTCCTGCTTTGGGACGCTGCTGTGGTTGGAGGAGTGATTATCATCCTCAGCTTTCTTCGGTTCACTCTTTTTAGATGGCGGCTTACTATGAGCCTCAGAATGAGTCTTGGGCTTTGCGTGCGTTTCTGTTCGGGTCCTACTCCGAGTACCACTAGATTCCCTGAATTGCCTATCCATAGCTTTGGCAACAGCGTTATCTATCAGTGCTTGTAACTCTGCACCGGTAACGTGAATCTTTGCATTATCTGAGTGTTCCCCAGAATGACTGTTGGTCTCCTCCGATTTGGCCATTGTAGCTTTAAGCTACAATAAAGGACAAGGTCTAATTTAGAACCTAACAGTATTATCGTTCTAGACGATTTATTAACCATGGTATCAAAAACCTTAGCAGTTAATTTAATAAATTTCATTCAGGCTCTTATTAGCAATCAAGGAATGAAAATATATATATTGGCACCATAGGCCTAGTCACATGGACAATTACTAAATTATAAATTTAGATTTTTATAGGATTATAAATTGTATAATTAAACAAATAATCCTTTACTAGACAGAGAGTCATAAACCACAACTGTCATTATATAACATAGTTATAACCCGTAGGTATCAAGTCATAAACAGACTTGTGTACAGATATAATCTATAGATATTTCTTTTCTTGGCAGGGAGTTATAAACCACAACTGCCACTATATGACATAGTTATAACCCGTAGGTATCAAGTCATTAATAGACTTGTATACAGATAAAATCTGTAGATAATTTATTAAAAAGGGTGGCTTGTGTGATTCTACCGATCACGCTTAGCCAGGAATGTTAACATGTTTTCAGATGTTAACAGGGAGTTGAATCCTTTCAACCAGGTTTTACCATCATGGCCAGGCCTGTTAATAAGGCATTCAAGCTAGGTTATACCTTACTAAGATTCTTATAAAATGGCAAATCAAATAAAAATTGATATTTTCCATTATTTTAATATTATTCATGCATATAAATACAATGATAAATTCAAATTAACCATTTCAAATTTCAAATAAAGTACCAGTACATATTTGCCCTAAACGGGACTTTGAAATAACATGAATAACATGAATAACATGCCCGCGCAGGGGCTAAACAAATAACAACAATAACAAAATAAAATAAAGCAAACCCACGCAGGGGTCAACAGAACAGCATACCCACGCAGGGGTAGAATAAGATAGATATACCCACACAGGGGTAGAGCACAAGGATAGATGTCCACGCAGGGACATGAGTAAATGAGACAATAATTAAAGGATTCAATGATCCCTCTTGCTCTTACCCTTGAGCAGGTCAAACACCTTCTTGAACATGCCACTGGTGCGACGGCGATCAGCTCGCATCTCGTGTTGAAACTCACGTCGCATGCTATCAATCCCATGCAGGATTTCCTGAACCTGTGGCGGCGACATCATAGGCGCCGGTGGCGGTGGCTGGTACTGCTGCGGCTGCGGTGGCTGCTGGTAACCCGGAGGGTAACCAAAAGTAGACTGCCCAGCAGCCCAAGTGTCTCCCAATGGACCACTAGGTGGGAGTGAGCTGTAGTTCACAGCCTGCCAATAAGGGTCTCCTGTGTAATCATAACCCTGAGGGAAAACATGCTCGAACGGGTTAAACTGAGCTGCACTAGCATAAGCCGGAATCGGCTCTCCATAATTCTGCGGCGGCAGAGGCGGGATCGGTACAGAAGTGACCTCCGATACGGGATGCTGAGACTCCCCTGTCTCGGATTCCCCGGGAAGAGACGTGTAGCGGCTGCTACCAACATGTGGAGGGGTGCCTATGCGAATCCCTCCACGCGTAGACATGCGCGCATTCCTCCTTGGCCTCTGAGGCGGAGGAGGTAAAACTGGTGGCGGCGGTGGTGACGGAGTGATCACGTCATGCCATAGGGCCTCAGATAGGTCCTGCGGTAGAGGCGGCTGCTGCTGGAGCTGCTGCTGCTGCGAGTGGTGCTGCGAGTGCACCGGTGAAACCTGGTGAGACTGGAGCATCGGAGAGTTGTGGCTGGGGGTGTAATACCAATCATGCTGCTTAAATCTCTCCTGAAAGCTGTCCCCACCATTGTAGGGTGATCCCCTAAATGGCGACCCATCCGATATCTCAATCAGATGGTTAGGCGTACCTGATGGTGGTAGCGAGGGGTCCGTATCCTCGTCGACGTCCATCTCGTGACCACCAGAAAAGTGGTCCTCCGGTCCAAGTGGGTTATGACCCACTGGCTCATCCACAAGAGCATCAGGGTTATATAAACCCTGGTAGACTGGCGCTGGATACTGGTGCGGTGACTGATGCAAAGGTATGTAGGATCCATGCGAACCATGGGGCCCATTCTCCGAGTGGGGCCCAAACGAGTGGGGTAAAGACGGTGAAGTGCTGGCGGATACCGAGTGTCTAGCAGGCTCGGCGAAAGACCTCCAAAGGTCGTTGGCGGCTGTGTTGTGCGTGGCGGATGGTGCTCGCCTATGTGAGGGCCCTGCCTCATGGTCGTGAGACGTAGCAAATCCTCCTCGACCTCTCATCCGTGGCGGCATAGCGATCCTGTCAAAAGTCAAACAAGTTGCACAACAAAATATATAAGACAATGCAAAATAATAAAAATAAATTAAACGAAATGTTGAACATTTCCTAAGTTCTTTGTCTAGACTCGAAAATCGAGGAATGTGCAATTGTGTAACTGAGATTAAACACATTAGGGTAGTGTTTAATTCACTCAGCGTTGGCTCTGATACCAACCTGTCACACCCCCATTTCCACGTGTCACCGGTGGGCCCGGTGTGGGGTACAGTGACGTAGTTGGCATCGTCATAGACAATCAACACAATATAATAATGCACAGCGGAAGCAGAATAGATACATTTCAACTTTTAAATAATTTGCAATAATAAATATCACAGTAGTTGAAACGGATCCACAGGCGGATCAAATAAAATAAGATAAAAATAGTTCAACAGATATTTGTCGTCCAAGCTTGCGAGACTATAGTGGACGCTCTTAGAAAACAACCAGCCTATTTCCGTATAGTACCTGCACTTAACCTTTTGGGAAAAATACGTCAGTTTACACTGGTAAATACAAATCAACTGACTCATTTTGAAAATGTTTGAAAATTGATTTAAATGCACAAGGCATAATATTTTTATTAACTTGGGATAATTATATAATATAAACTTGTGAACGAATTACATGCACTTATATCTCTGGTGGCCCGGGATCTGCTGTCCGGGCTAGAGATTAAATGACACACCACATTAAAGAGTTATACACGTCGGGTGTACGCCTACACCCCGTGCTCTGGTCGTGGCCATCTCGTAAGATAATGCCAAGGATATCCGGGACACGGTCAATAACCCCCCAAAGCCTTTAAGTAAGACAAAACTGTTTAAACGAAGTCGCACAAGCTATTCAAGACTGTACACCTATAAGGCGCAGGACTTGTGCGCCCGATCAAGCGGTATTTTAAATACCGTACCCCAAGCCCGTATAGGGAAAATAAGTCAAAATGTATTTACCTGAGCAAGTATAAGTCACAAATGATAAGTGTTGGTAGCTTTTACCGGGCCTCCTAATCTGGAACAAAGGTTTATAATTGACCTATTAGATTCCTAACGGGTCTTTTATTTAAGCCTAAGCTTTGACCGGTTAGTTTTAAGAATGATACGGTTTACGCACGATTAAGCGAAAGACCGGATAGAATGTGATTTAGACCCGACAAGTTTGAATACTTGTATAATATGGGTATACTAAATACATTCTGGATTTTGAAATAAAAATGATATCGTTTGGCCCGTTTCGGTCAATTTACGCAAACTAGTTACGTAAACCGAACCGAACGTAAAAAGGGCGATACGGGTAGACAAATGATTCAAATGAAAGTTCCCTGATGTAATATGCTTAAAATATGATATTATATCAGTAAGTTATGTTCTATATTGCCCGGAATAATTTTAAACCCAATTTATGCCTTAGAAGGGCATTTTGGTCATTTAAAAGATAATAAAAGGGTAAAATTAGAAATCTGAGTTTCGGGTCTGGTTCATACAGTAAATATACTTAATATAACATATTATATCAGTAGGGTATGACCCATATACCAAATTTATCATTTAAAACCAAACTATGCACCGTAGGGGTATTTTAGTAATTTCACAAGGGCTAAAAGTGCCAAAACTGGAAGTCTGAGTTCATATACTTATACTTACTGTTTTTATATGAAAATATGCTAAACACATCAGTAGGTATAGGTCTTATATGTTTAAAACAAGTATAACGCTTACTATGCGCTTAAAACGCTAAATATGCGATTTAAGGGCGTTTTCGGGTTTTCAAATTAAATCTGAGATTTTTATATTTCCAGAATACTTAAAATAATTTATTCATCATATAAAATCAGTAGAAAAAGGTTTCGGGTCAAAAGGATGTGTAAAACTCATTTTATGGCTTAAACGGTCAAAACCGACATAACCCGAAATAACTAGGCGATCTAGGATCCGTTCAGCCAAAAATTAATTAAAAATCATCAAAATTCCCAGAATATTATAATACATCAGTTGGTAAAAAGTTTCGTATCAAAACGTGGCCAGAAACGGGTTCTACGCGAAAAGGACCGTTTATGTAAATTTATAATATAGTTTTACGCTAATGGCCATAACTCACAATCTGGACCACCAACTGATCCGAAATTTTCGGTGCAAGTTCATATATTAGAAATAAAGATTTCTATCCTTTCACTTTTCCAAAAATCCCGTTTTAAATCAAAAAGGGCAAAATAGTCAACTTTATGCATAAATCGGAAACATGCATTCGAATCGGCTAAGCATAGACTCATGACATAAAATTTCCAGAAAGTTTAACTAAAATGCCAATGGTCAAAAATGCTCAAGAATACAGATCTCACACATTCATGTACGGATCCGAACCGATAGTTTACGAAAAAGTCATTTATTAAGACTTTCGGTTCCAATCCGGGTTTTCACTAAAGATCGTCGAGTTGATCGTGGTAAAATACATTCTTATATTCATAATAAAGCTTTCTATGAAGATCAAACAGATTGCATGTCATCTATATCATTATTCATGTCATTTTTCACAAAAATCGCTTCTGTTGACTTTTTAGAAATAGGTTTGACTCGACATTTAGCATGCATGTAGTGGGAATCAGAGAGTACCCTTTAGAGGGTTTGTTTCCCATAATATTACCAACATAAATCAGGTTTCAATTCGAGAAATGACTGATTGAAATCCGTTTAATCAGAAAGTCAAAGCTTATGAACACACAGTTTGACTTTTAGCAATAATCAAAGTAATAACGGATTAGAGAACGAATTGAAAGCTTACAAGAGTCCTATAGGTGTTTAATGAACACTAGAATTCGTCCTTGATATTCAGAAATGCTCCAGAAAGCTTGAGAGAGTTCTTGAATGTAGAGAGCTCCTTGTTCACAACTTCAAGTGCCAAGAACAATGATCTTTGATCTGATTTATGGTGTAATCAGATGGTTGGAGTAGGCTACTGTTGATGTAGGCATGCAAGGGCACGTATTGGAGCAATTGGGAGGTGAAATGAGCTGTAAACAACTTAAATTCGGACCCAAATCATCCATTTTTGCGAATTCTGTCGCTGGCAGACCCACGCGGCCCGCTTGGGCTTTACCAGGCGGGTCGCCTGACCCCTGGTTCAGCCAAACAAGTTTCAGTTTTGGCAGAAATGGTCCCTGAGCTTGTACGCGATGTTTCGGCTACTTTTCTCGACCCGTAAACCCCCAAACTTGGTTTTTAAGAACCTTAGGACTTTTACCAACATGGTAATGTCCTCGGATAACTTTGCGCTCAACCGAAAAGCCCTGAAATTCGACGTTGACGCTTTTAGTCCCTTAAGTACGGTTTTGGCCATAACTTTCTCATATGTTGACGAAACTTCATGAAATTTTTACCACATATTCTAGTGAGTATATTTTAGCTTCTCAAAGCTTCGGGTCAGCCAAAAGTTCACTCAGAGGTATAAATTAAACATGTTGACACTTTTGGCCCCTATAGTTTGCAATACTTCACTTTTGTGCAATTTCCGCGTCGTATGATCCATGAACCATCCGTTAAAGGTTATAAACATTATGTAGGGTTATCATAGAGCCTATTTATCCATTGTTGACACTTTGGACCCTTACGTTCCATAGTTTTCACTGTTTGTCACTTTTAGTCCCTCTAAAGTATGTTTTCACATAACGGAACCTTATGACACGTGTCAAGACATTATTGGACGGAATTTTTTCGAGGTGTTACAAGCGAGCCCACACCCGTGAGGCCGGGGCGGCCCATAGAGGTGACTGTGTCTTACCGCCGAAGCCCGGTAACAAATTTGCTAGGTTTGAGTCTTCCTGCACCTTTTCACACATGCCAGTGGCTTTGCAACCCATGGGTGATCTTTTTTTCCTTATTGCTACATACCAGGGACTTTTACTCATACATGAAAGGTTTATACATACTCACTTTTACATGAACTCGCTCAACTTTTGTTGATTTTTCAAACTACATGTATTTCAGGAAATTAATGGATCTGGCGAAGTGTGCGATCGTGTCAAGCTGCGTAGGAAATAATGATGTCATCCAGGTTTAGGAGGTGTAACCCTTAGCTGGACGGGTTACATGTCCTTAAACCATGTTTTTATTCAAGTCTTTTGTTGTGTCATGTGAACACGTTTTAATCATGTCATGTTGTAACTTGTTTTATGTGTCGACATTTTAAACAATGATGTTGTGGTAACTTTAAATTTGATGAATATCATCATGTGTTTTGTTTTCATATAGCATTGTTATGATTGTTGCTATGGTATTAAGAAGTCACACCAAATAAACCCACGCTTCCGCAAAAGCCAGGGTGTGACAGCTTGGTATCAGAGCCTCGATCATAGCGAACTAGGATTCTTTCTCGAGTCTAGACTATGATCACTAGGGCTCTTACGAAAACATTTTTACTTTGCATACAATTAACGTCCAGATCCAGGGCACAAAACATTTTAACAAATAAAAGGCACAAATACTTTTTTTCAAAATTCATGGTTCAGTCTTAGAGACTGAGGGAGTTCAGCCTTAGAGGCTGAGGGAGGTTCAGTCTTAGAGACTGAAGGGTTCAATCTTAGAGATTGGGGAGGTTTAGTCTTAGAGACTAGGAGTTGGTCTTAGAGACCAGGGAGTTAGTATGAGAGGCTAGGGAGTTCAGTCTGAGAGGCTGGGAGGGTAGTCTAGGGAGACTAGGAAGATTACTTGTTTGCTTTATTGTGACTTACATGTTTATTTGATTTCATGTTGATATGTGTGCATATGTGTGGTTGTGTTATAGACACCATGGTTTCTTCTTCTGACACAGGTGTATCAGATATAGTGGACCCCATGGCGATTGTGTCAGACGATGAGATACCATCAGAGGGAGACGTATACACGTCAGATACCACGAGTATAGATGACGATGATTTTCAGCCTTTCGCTTTGCCAGACATCGGAGTTGAGGTTCAGCCTGCTGATGGCATTCCTGCTGGGGATCTACCTCTTGCGGTGATCCCTGCTCCCGTTCCGCTTGCTGCTTTCCCCGTGGCGGATGTGCCACTCGATGTCGTATCTGATGACGACTATGAGGAGGGGGCCCCGATTGATGTTGATGTTATCCTTCCTATTGCTGAGGCCCCTGTAGAGGAGGCACCTCTTGGTTCACCTGTTCCAGACTCATTGGAGTCTGTGGCATCCACGTCTTTGCACGACCAGGGCGTGCAGCACCACTCTCCGGACGCTGACCCCGACATAGCGATGTCAGCTGCACCTGGTCCGTCACACGAGTTTGAGTTTGACCATGAGATCGATGACGACTTTGATCCAGTTTTTCCTCCTGATTTCGATCCTGATCACGAGATCGAGTTTATTCATATGGACCAGCCCTTAGAGGTGCCCGTGGCTCCTATTGATCCGTTGTTTGACATCCCTGCCGACTTCGATGTGGACCTTGTTGACCCCGAGCCTGTCATGGCCCCAGAGCCTGTTGTTGCTCCTGATCCTGCACCAGAGCACGACCCTGTTCTTGATGATGCACCAGCCCTTGTACCACCCATTGTTGACCTTCCCATGGTTGCACCACCAGTGGTGGACGATCTTATTGTTGATGTACCTTTACCTGATCCCGTGCCGGCATTGGTTGACCGTGCACCTTTCGCCGCTCGCATAGATCCTCGTTATACTGACACCCGTAACGGGTGGATCGAGGATGATGACGACTATCCACCGTTTGTGCTACTTGTCACTCCTCCCGCAGCCCCTGTTTCTGCACCTTTTGAGATTCCACTGTTCCACCCACACACCTCTGACATCCATCACACTGATCTCCCCATCACGTTCCTCCAGGACATACCGCCACCTCGTGCTGGAGAGGGTTCATCAAGGTAGCCACCTGCTTTCATTCCTCCTGAGTCATCATCTTTTCCGTTCCTGTCACAGTTTCCTCATGTTGCACCACCTGCTGCCCCTTCGGGCGAGCCATTTTTGTGGACTACGCCCCATGTTATGCCATTATCGGATCCGTACCACCCGTTCCATGTTGGATACACTACAGAGGATATACTCATCTCTCTCCAGCTACAGCAGGACACACTGAGTCGTCGTATTCAGGAGTTAGAGAGAGCTCCACGTCCGCCTTGTCACTGTCAGACCCCCTTTGCAGCACCAAACACTCCCCGTCCGATTTCCCCTGATTCGGATGTTCGTTTCCTTACATCTGAGCAGCAGATCGCCTATTTGCTGCGTGTCTGTCGTGCACTTGAGGAGGACTGGTTACACATGCGTCGCTTGCTTTTCTCTCATTTTCCTCCTCCTCCTCCGCCATCAACATAGATGTTTTTGGTTTGATGCAGGTAGATCATTTTGGTGAGAAAGTCGCAATTGGGCCAGCTTGTGAAGACTTTTTTTTTGAAGACCACGCTTTTGTACATGATTTGTGTAGACAGATTTGGATTTTTGGGGGTGATGTAACCCCATGATCTTATTTTGATATGTGATGTACTATAAAACATGTAAAACAATACTGTGGTCGTGATTAATGAAAGCTCAATGGCAATGTTCTCACTACATGTTTTGTTGCATTATTTATTTTATGTTATAACATGGGATGTTATGTGGTTGATGAATGTTATTACGTACGCATATTATTTATTTACTATGACCTGACCAATATGATCATCTTTTAGAAGATGCCTCCACGACGCGACGTGCGTATGCCCACTACTGAGGCGGAACTCCAAGGGATAATTGCCGCGGCTATAGCCCAGTATGCGGCCTCCCATGCAGAGACAAGCGGAAATATCTCGAACAACAACGGCAATAACAATCCACCCAATGGTAATGTTAAGTCGCTTGAGATATATTACGATACATTTGAATATTTCTAGCACGTCCGCTAATACCATTTGTAAATTCTAACGTATGTGCAGGGTGCACCTACAAGCAATTCCTCGACTGTAAGCCCGCAAATTTCAACGGCACTGGAGGTGCTGTTGCGTTTGTCAGGTGGGCTGAAAAGACCGACTCTGTCCTAAGGATGAGCAAGTGTGCTCCCGAGCAACAAGTGACCTAGATCTCTGGGCTGTTTCTGGATGGTGCCCTATCGTGGTGGAATCTGCAAGTGCAAACTTTAGGAGAAGCGGCGGCTTATGCACTAACCTGGAATGAGCTGAAAGAGCTAATGAGGAAGAAGTATTGCTCGCGTGCTGAAATACAGAAGCTAGAGACTGAGTTCTGGCACCTAAGAATGGAAGGTCCTAAGATTGCAGAATATGTTCAAAGGTTTCATGATTTGTCCCATGTAGTGTCGTACATGGTCACGCCCGAGTTTAAACGTGTTGAGCGCTTTATCTGGGGATTGGCACCCCAGATCATGAGCATGGTTACCACGTCCAAGCCTGCAACGATTACTGAAGCCATTGATCTCAGTGTGGCACTTACTGAGGAAGCTATTAGATTGAACAAGTTTTCAGTTTCTGAACCGAAGAAGAAGGAGACTCATGTGGAGTCGTCTGGTGAAAACAAACGGAAATTTTCCAACTTCAAGCAAGGTACCAATAATGTGAACAAGAAGGGTGAGTCAAGCACACCGGCCAGAGCCACAACCGGTGTCGAAAACAAAGGAAAGGGTTACATGGGCACTCTGCCCAAGTGTGATACGTGCCAGCGCCATCATTCTGGCCAGTGCATATTAAGGAAATGCGAGTCATGTGGAAGGAATGGCCACTCGAAGGATACGTGTTGGGCCGGAACTGGTGCTGGGCGTGGTGGTAATCGAGGTTATGGGAATGGTAATGGAAACCGCCAACAAGGAGGAAATGGCGGAAATGGAAACCGTGGGAATGTTGCGAACCAAGCTGGGAGTGGAAATCGCAACCAAAACAACACTCAAGGTGGAAATGGAAATGGAAATGGTTGAGGACCGGGGTGTTTCAATTGTGGAGAAGTTGGGCACTTTAAGAGGGAATGCCCAAAACTGAATCAAGCCCGTGGGAGAGTATTCAACATTGGAGCAAGGGAAGTGCGCCAGGATCCAAACGTTGTCACTGGTACGTTCCCTATAAATCAACGCTTTGCATCTGTTCTTGTAGGTCCCCTTGATGTATATGGATCTTCACAGAATTGTATATCTAACCTAGAGTGCGGAATCCTCTAGATCAGATTTGCACAGAAACGGGTAGAAAACATAGAATTCACAATCAAACGGTCTTTTATTGATTATCCAACTTGCAGTTTACAATCAATTCAAGACCTACACAACCTCACAGCCTATCTCTGTGATATTGCCTCACACAAATTCGTTTTTCTCTCTCTCTCTACGTTTTCTCTCTCTAAAATTCTCTAACTACTAAAACCCTAATCACAAAAACATGTTTATATACCACATGTTTGTGAACTGGGCTTCCTACATGGACTAGGCCATTTTCCAAGCCCATTACAATAATAAACTTAGTAACCAATATGCTAAGCGCATTACAAAATATCTAAAGACTAATTAATCAAACTATTAAGCTGTTGTCACCGAATATGCACCAACAGTTCTGTTTGATACTGGTGCCAACTATAGCTTTGTATCGTTAGAATTTAAGAATATGCTTGGGTTAACTGCTGGTAAGTAAGATATTCCGTACTCTATTTGAACTGGCTAATGGAAAGCTAGTTGAAACCAATGAAGTCATCAGAGGATGCGTAATTGAGCTGGGAGAACGTGAGTTCACTTTGGATCTACTACCAGTCGAGTTGGGAAGTTTCGACGTGGTAGTAGGGATGGATTGGTTGTCAAGCAACAAAGCCGAGATTGTTTGTCACGAAAAGACCATCCGCATCCCAATAGAAGATGGAGAGACGATTGTGGTCCATGGAGAAAAGCGTGATACGCCTCTGAGGATCATTAGCTGTCTGAAAGCTAGAAAGTGTTTACAGAAGGGATGTGTTGCCTTCCTGGCACGTATCGTAGATAAAGAAGCCGCTGAGCCAAAGATCGAAGACATTCCAGTCGTAAAAGAATATCCTGAAGTCTTTCCAGAAGACTTGCTAGGATTACCGCCGCAAAGACAAGTCGAGTTCCACATTGACTTAGTTCCAGGCGCCGCGTCTGTGGCTAAGGAACCCTACCGACTTGCGCATTCGGAGATGCAGGAGTTGTCAACGAAGCTCCAGGAGTTGTTAGACAAGGTATTCATCAGACCAAGCTTCTCGCTTGGGGAGATGGTAGTTTTCGCATGTGTATCGACTACCGAGAACTAAACAAGTTGACCATCAAGAATAGATATCATCTGCCAAGAATTGGTGACCTATTTGACCAGTTGCAAGGTTCAAGTTTCTACTCAAAGATCGATTTGCGATCAGGATATCATCAGTTGAGAATCCAAGAGGAAAGTATTCCCAAAACTGCTTTTAGAACTCAATATGGACATTACGAGTTTCTGGTGATGCCGTTTGGGTTGACAAACGCGCCAGCCGTTTTTATGGATTTGATGAACAGAGTTTGTAAGCCGTACCTCGACAAGTTCGTGATTGTGTTCATTGATGACATCTTGATCTACTTGAAGACGAAGGATGAGCACGAACATCATTTAAGAGCTATTTTGGAGCTACTTAAAAAGAAGTTGTACGCAAAGTTCTCAAAGTGCGAGTTCTGGTTACGCGAAGTCCAGTTTCTTGGACATGTGGTTAATGGAAATGGAATCCATGTGGATCCCACCAAGATCGATGATGTGTGTAAAATGCAACATATAAATTACATCAAATGAGGCATAAAACTAACCCTTTTTAAGTACTAATGTTGGAAAAAGTGTGTTTTTGTCTTCCTTTTGTATTTTCAGGATTAAATGAGCTCAAATTAACAAAAGAAGCAAAAAGACAGCTAAATCTAGCATAAATACAAGAAAAGGAACAAAAGTGGATTGCCCGACCCCTCAACAGCATCCTCCCAAGCAAAACAGAGAAGGCAGAAGACTGAACACGCCACGTGCTCAGCGAGCACGGGGCCGTGCCCAAGAAGCAGTAGAAAAGACAAACCTGTAGAAACTTCTATTGCTCACCACGGGGGCGTGCCCAAAGTACTGCAGGCGCATTAATTGTAATTGCGAATTACAATTAATGAGGAGAGATAGTGTCAAACAGGCACGGGGTCGTGCCTAGCGGACACGGGGCCGTGCCCAGGCCTCTGATCAGCCTATAAATAGGAGTGCTTAGATTCATTGCAACTCATCCCTTGGCACACCACCTCTCTCACACTTCATCCACCACCCACCACCATCACAACACCATCATCCATTGTCCATCATAGAGTGTGTGAGTCATCTCGGGATCCAAGATTGATCGTAAGAGTTCTTGACAATCAAGGCCATGTTTGCCCAAGTATCTTACATCACTTGGTGAAGACAAGTGTTTAGTATAATACTTTTTATTTTTAATCTTTTGCACTTTTTATTTGGTTTTGTATTAATGACTTTAATAACTAGTTGCTTATGTTGAAGGTGACTTTTCCTTATCGTTTGTCCGTGGTATCTTGACATTATTTTACTGTCTATATAAAATAAAAGATTTTCACCATTCATATCTCCACGGTCTATATGGAGGTATGTTGGCTACCTGGTCGGGGGTTAAGGGAACGGTTTGGTAAGGGTCTTGCCCTTGTTCAGCGTTTAGAGGTCCTGCAAGGGACCTGGGTCAAATTTAGTAGGATCTCCTTCAATACCCAAAGGTATTGGATGGCGGGGATCCAAACTCTTTGACCCCCTCATAAGTTAACTACTATTAATGCTATAACCTGGCTATTTAGGACTGTATCCCTGCTGACTCAGACTACTTAGTCGAGGGTAACGTCACCTCCAAAAGAGGGGCCTACCATAATTTGCATTAATAATTTAATTCATTATCTTTCAATAATCCGACCCTTTAGGATTGTATCCTTGCTGACTCAAACTACTGGGTTGAGGGTAACGTCGCCTTCAAAAGAGGGGCCTACCACAACAACTAAGATAATCTCTTAAACAAGTGCAAAAGTGCGAAAATAATCAAAGGTTATACTAATACACGAGTCAGATCCAAGTGATTCATCTTGTCTATCTGTTTTTATTTTTCAGCATTTAGTTAGTTTTATTTTCTTAGTTTAAAAATCTTTTTTCTAACATTTTGATTTGATTAGACGTTGAGGATAAACCGGTACTAAAAGCTCTTGTGTCCTTGGACGACCTCGGTATCTTACCAACACTATACTACGTCCACGATGGGTGCACTTGCCCATATGTGTGTTTATTGTTAGTAAACATATCGTGTTTTATAAATTTAAAACTTGGCTAAAAAGTGTAAAAAGGGCTTAAAATATACATCCAAATTATAACACACTTCACGCACATCAAGTTTTTGGCGCCGTTGCCGGGGACACAAGGATTTTAATAAAGCTTAAAGTCGACGGCCTAATCAGTTTTTCAAAACCTTTTTAAAACGCGCGCACATTTTTTCTGCATTTTAGTTTAGTTTGCATTTACAGTAGCCTGAACACGGGGCCGTGTCCACTGAACATGCCCCCTTGCTGCATATTTTTAGTTAGATATCCAGATACAGAGTCTGAACACGGGGCCGTGCTCATTGAACACGCCCCCGTGCTCAACGAGACCAGTAACTTTAATTAAAACGCCCAGATACAGACCCTGTACACGAGGCCGTGTCCGCTGAACACGGGGCCGTGTCCAAATTCTGTTTCCATCTTTATTCTTGTTTTCTGGTCCCTAGACTCAGTTGTGGTCTGTTGAGTGATTCTTGTGGATCAATACTCAGGAGGCTATAACTACACCTATGAGGAGGATGATTATATGAGAGACTATTGCACTAATTATGGTAACCCGCACTCGGTACAATATTGTAACTTGTTTCAACCATCCACTTCATACAACCATTATGAGGAGCCCAGGTACGAGCCATCAACTTCATACACATCCTATGAAGACCAAAGGTATGAACCTCCTCCCTCATACTCATATTTTGATGAACCAAGGTATGAGCCTTCGTACTCATACTTTGAAGAGTCAAGATATGAGCCTCCACCTTCATACGCTTATTATGAGGAACCATGGCATGAACAACCCACCTCTTTTGAGTACTATGAAGAACAAAATTTCAACCCTTATCCATCATATGCTTATCATGAAGAACAATGGTATCTACTTCATATGGGTATTATGAGGAACCAAGGATCAAACAACCGGATTCAAGCCATGAGGATCCCGATCCTTACTCTATCACCGACATAGCCGATAGGATAATAGAAAAACTCAAGTTTATCGAAAGATGCATAAAAGAATCTCGCGCAAGGGAAGAGGAGTCCCGCGCAAGAGAAGAATTACAAAGGAAGAAACGATAAATGAGGAATTAAAAATGGAAGAACAAATAAGTGAAAAACCGACACATGAGCTAAACAACGAAAAAGGTGAGGCCGATAACGTTAAAATTCAAGAAGAGTCTAATTTTGAAGAAATTAATCTCTTGTCACCTTCTTTTGAAAATCATTGTTTAGTAACCACTCATGCTAAGTTTTTAAAAGAGTTAAACATTAATACTAAAATCGAGGAAATGGTAAGTGTTAAGTTAACTAATGATCAAACTTCACTAATAAAAGAAGATCCTTTTGAAATTAACATTACACCGGTTCCATGTTTTTTTCAAAATTCATTTATTAGTAATGTCACCATTGATAAAGATCTTTGTGTTAACATAATGCCTAATTACATTTTTGAAAAATTAAGTATTAGTGATTTTGCTCCACTTCAAATACCCATTTTTCTATCCAATCGGAGAGTAATAAAATCAATCAGTGTAGTTGAGGATGTCTTGGTTCAAATAAATCAAATGGTTATTCAACCGACTTTGTCATCCTCGATGACGGTCCTCTAGTCTTGGGAAAACCTTTTGTAAAAACTCATGAAGCTTTGAAAAACCGGAAATTTAACAATCTACCTCTTCAGTTAGGGGCATTCAAAATGAGCATAGATCTTGAGCGTTCAATGAAATATCCTTTTGGCAATAGTGACCCCCTAATTGAAGATGAAGATGAGCCACCCGATACAACTGAAGAAGTTGACCACTTTGTTGAAGAAGAGGTCGCCATAGAACAAACTTTTAAAGTTCTTGATCTTGATGAGCCACAAAATAAGGTGTCTCCTAAAGACCCACCCCTTGAGCTCAAAGAACTTTCGAAAGGTTTGGAATATGCTTTTCTAGACAAAGACGGTAATTTACCTGTAATTATTTCGTCTAAATTAAGTAGCGTAGAAAAACAAAAGTTAGTTAATCGTCTTAAAAAACACAAAAATGCGATTGCTTGGAAGCTTGTAGATATTAAAGGAATAAATCCTTCCATGTGCACGCACAAAATTTTAATGAATGATGACTACAAAACAGTAATACAACCACAACGTAGAGTAAATCCCAATGTGCAAGAAGTGGTTAAAAATGAAGTCATCAAACTACTTGACGCCGGACTAATCTATCCTATCTCCGATAGTCCATGGGTAAGTCCCGTCCAAGTAGTCCCGAAGAAAGGAGGTATGACGGTAATAACTAATGAAAAAAATGAATTAATACCAACAAGAACCGTCACAGGATGGAGAGTTTGTATAGACTATAGACGATTAAATGAAGCAACGAGGATAGATCACTTTCCTTTGCCCTTCATTGATCAAATGTTAGAACGGCTATCCGGTCATAAATTTTATTGTTTCTTGGATGGTTTTTCAGGTTATTTTCAAATTCCGATAGCACCTGAAGACCAAGAAAAGACGACTTTCACATGCCCCTACGGAACTTTCGCCTATCGACGCATGCCGTTTGGTCTATGTAATGCACCTGCAACATTCCAACGTTGTATGGTAGCCATTTTCCATGACATGATAGAAAAGACAATGGAAGTCTTCATGGACGACTTTTCTATCTTTGGAGATTCATATGACCAATGCCTCGATAACCTTGAACGAATGCTATCCCGATGTGAGGAAACTAACATCGCCCTTAACTGGGAAAAATGCCATTTCATGGTAACAGAGGGAATAGTACTCGGTCACAAAATCTCGAGCGAAGGAATGGAAGTTGATCGAGCAAAAGTAGACACTATTTCTCGATTACCTCCATCCTCCTCCGTTAGAGCAATCAGAAGTTTCCTAGGGCATGCCGGATTTTATAGAAGGTTTATCAAGGACTTTTCAAAAATCTCAAGACCTCTAACAAAATTACTTGAAAAAGATGCACCTTTCATCTTTGACAAGGAGTGCAATCAAGCATTTCTAACCCTCAAGGAAATGCTAGTCAATGCACCTATCATGATAGCACCTGATTGGAAATTTCCTTTCGAAATCATGTGTGATGCAAGTGACTTTGCTGTTGGAGTAGTCTTAGGACAAAGAAAAGAAAAGCATTTCCACCCAATTTATTATGCTAGTAAAACACTTAACGATGCACAAGAAAATTACACAATTACTGAAAAAGAGTTAATAGCTGTGGTATTTGCTTTTGATAAATTCCGTTCTTACCTTGTTCTTTCTAAAACTGTAATCTATACAGATCATGCAGCTATCCGATACTTTTTCAAGAAACAAGACGCCAAACCCCGTTTAATCAGATGGATTCTACTCCTCCAAGAATTTGATATTGAAATCAAAGACAAAAGAGGAGCAGAAAACACTGCTGCAGATCATCTTTCATGCCTAGAAGACCCAGCTTTGGAGGCAACCAGGGACGAACAGATCAACGAAAAATTTCCCACAGAATCCTTGGAAATGGTGGAAAGCAGACAAGAACCATGGTATGCCGACTACGCTAATTACTTAGCTAGCGGTATAGTCACCAAAGGATGGCCACATCATCAAAGAAAGAAATTCTTTGCCGATGTAAAGCATTACTTTTGGGAAGACCCTTATCTTTTCAAAATGTGTGCTGACCAACTCATCCGAAGGTGTGTCCATGGTGGCGAAGCACGAAGAATTCTCCGCCATTATCATGAAGGTCCATATGGAGGACATCATGGGGCTGCTAGTACCGCACGAAAGGTATTTGATTCAGGATTTTATTGGCCAACCATTTACAAAGATGCGTAAGATCTTGAAAAGACATGTGATGCTTGCCAAAGATCAGGTAATATTTCTTCCAAAAACGAAATGCCTCAAAATGGCATTCTCGTTTGTGAAATTTTTGATGTGTAGGGACTCGATTTCATGGGACCCTTCCCACCGTCAAAAGGAAACAAATATATATTTGTGGTGGTTGATTACTTGTCTAAATGGGCCGAGGCCGAAGCTCTTCCAACAAACGATGGAAGAGTAGTGGTAAAATTTCTGAAAAGATTATTCTCTCGTTTTGGAACACCAAAAGCTTTGATAAGTGATAGGGGTACCCATTTTTGCAATCATCAACTCGAAAAAATCTTAACAAGATATGGGGTCTATCACCGGGTCTCAACAGCATATCACCCTCAAACAAATGGACAAGCTGAAGTGACTAACAGAGGTTTAAAACGAATACTTGAAAAAACCGTAGGATTAAATAAAAAGGAATGGGCTGGTAAATTAGATGATGCTTTATGGACTTTTCGAACTGCTTATAAAACCACTATAGGCACAACCCCGTATAAGCTCGTCTATGGAAAAAGTTGTCATTTGCCAGTAGAAATAGCTCACAGAGCCTACTGGGCAATAAAAAGTGTAAACCTAGACTTAGAAACTGCAGGTAAAAATCGATTCTGTCAAATAAATGAATTAGACGAACTAAGGAATTTTGCATACTCTAACTCTGAAATTTATAAGGAAAGAATGAAAAATTTACACAACAAATATATTAAACCTAATGAATTTCAAGTAGGAGACCAAGTTCTGTTGTTTAATTCTCGACTTCGATTATTTCCGGGTAAACTAAAATCTAGGTGGTCAGGACCTTTTTCCATCACCCATATTTTTCCTCACGGTGCAGTAGAAATTAAAGCTTGAAATGGGATTCCATTCAAAGTCAATGGCCAACGGCTGAAACTCAATCAAGGATCCATTGAGGATGAGGAAGAAGATTATAACAACCCTCGGTAAAACCGACACCCTCATAATATTTCTGACACCCTAATATATCTTTAAATATATCAATATGTCTTTATATGCACCCCGTATGTGAAAACCGAGCCCAAATTAGAATATAATATATAAAATAAAATAAAAACAATAAAACTTAAGTTGAGGCGGGCCGCATAGGCCCACCCAAATCTCTAACGCGGGCCGCGAGAAGGTGAACCTGGATTCCTTAGTTCTTTAGCTTAGGCGGGCCGCGTATAAGTTCACTTAAGTTAATGCGGGCCGCGAGAGCTCGTGAAACGCGGATACACCAGATGCCGACACGTGTCAACATCGTGGCGGACCTACTCAACGACTCAGCTAAGCTAGTTCGTTGACTAGCTTTGACGCGGGCCGCGTAAGTCCTGCTTGTCTTTGACGCGGGCCGCGAGCAAACCCAGATCAGGCCCTATAAAAGGAAGCCTCGGGCTTTCACTTCCGATCGTCCAAAATTTCCTTCTTTCTCTTAATTTCTGTAGTGGCGTTACTATACCCGGGCATTATACCCCCTAAAATAGCGAGGTTCTGCTACGATGTAAGTATTATAACCCCTGGAGACGTATTAGATACACTGCCCGATTGATCTAGGATTCCGTAACGGCTGTCGTGGTTCTGCCCGACGTAGTCGTTGGAATGCCATCTCGGGGAGGGTATTACTAATGTTAAAATGGGTTATTATACTAACACACGTGCATTGTGTAAATTATAGATATTCACCAGGAAACCCTAAAGAATAACCTAAAACAGCAATGTGAGTAATCCTCTTTTTGTTAAATGTTTTTACAAAACCTTACATACTTTTCCATGCGAATAACAGTTATTGAGTATTTGTAAGAATACAATTATCGTGGGTATGTTGGGGTTTTGTATACAAAATTGGTTACAACCTGGTTAAGGAGTAACATTTCCACAAGTCGGGTGTCGACAGTACCAACGGGTGATAATTGATATAACTTGGAAACAAATGTAATTGCGGGATCGCCCTCAATACTGTTCACTGTGAATTTTATTTAAATCTGATTAAACTGGGATTCACTCACCAGTATTTCCCACTGACAAAATGTTTTTAAAACGCGTTTCAGGTAAAAAAATGTAAAAGCCAAATAGAAGCCAACTGGACAGCACTGGAGGCTTGGAAAAGTGGCAATAAAGTTACCTAATAATAAAATGGATGTTTTTATTCAATAAATAGGATTTATTCCTATGAAACGTGTGTATTGAAAACTTGGGTTTTACCCATATGTTTAATGTTATAAATCATGGTGGTTTACTCTGATTAAAATATTTCCTAACTACGGTCATGATGAAAATTTCCGCTGCCAAATTGGATAAATAAATGTGATACCACCGAAACTGGCTCACGGCCGCCCGTTCCCGGGAGATAGGGATCGGGGGCTGTGACAAAGATATCTCGCTTCAAACGGTCAATGAGTAAAAAGCATCCACATCAAACCTGGTATGTTACGAACAAGTGAGTATACATCGAAACCGGTAAGTCTCCTAACCATGTTTTCGGGAAAAACGGGCACTCACACGAGCACAAAAAAAAAGTTCAAAAACTTTGCTCAGCACGGGGCCGTGTCCGCTGGACACGGGGCCGTGTCGACGCAACTGTCGGGATAAAACCCTCCTTTCATAACAGTTACATCATTCCACACGCCCCGTTTCCCCGAAAAAGCTCTGGTCCGAGACGATTTTCTGCAGATTTCGACGTTACCTCTAAATCTAACAACATCAAGGTATGATTCTATCATCATTAGTAGTTAGATTAGTTACTTGCATGTAGTTAAACATCAAAAATTTGGGGAAAAAAATCTAGGGTTCTTAAAGTTCATCCGGATCGAAATTCAAATTTTTGATATAATCTGTTAGTATTAGTTTAGATTAGAGTAATGGGAAGTAAATACACTAGTATTGTTGATAGATTTGCCCGATTTCTCACAGAAACCTCAAACCCTTGTTTTTTAACCGAAAAAGATAAAATTGAAGGGGTAAACGGGTTGTTTTGGGAAAAACGGCACTTGGGGTTTCATTTTCGGGGGAAACCGCACCTACTTGGCCAAAAATTTTCAGATTTTCGGGACCGGGTCGAAAAATGAAGTTTTTGAGTAACAGACGCCTGGACACGGGGTCGTGCCCGCTGGACACGGGGCCGTGTCCAGCTCACTGTTTGCAGTTTCTTTCGAAAATTTCACTGTTTCGTGCTAACTTTTGGTGAACCAGCTCGATGCTAAGGCAAGATTTAACGCGAACGAGCTCGATGCTAGGGCAAGATACGAGATACTTCAGACTAGACCCGAAGAATACCCAAGGCAAGCATGCACGGACCTATTAACCTTGGTGAACCAGCTCGACCGATTCAACAACCTTGTTACCGGACCACTACGGGCTGCCTTGACCACTCGGCTTCGGTCGGTACATCAATGCACTATGGAGTTCTATAGTACTTTCACCTTCACTTCAAGGTGTGACCCGTTTGACAATGAGGGGGTTGCATTTCGATGTGGTGGGACAAGGTACTCGATCTCTATGGCACAATTCAGAGCAATAGTGGGACTGTATGCGGAAGAAGAATCGGGGAATGAGGAAAACACCGGGGGGATTACGAGATCTAGATGAAAATGAGCGCCAAGCCGCATGGGCCCAAATCGGTGAAGGGCACTACAACCCCAGCAGCACAAAGAGTACCAAGCTGAGGGATCCGCTTTATCGCTACATTCGTAGGCTCCTCACTTACTCTCTCAGCCAAAGACATGACAGTAGCGTGCCGAGTGTTAGACAATTTACTTTCCTTAACTCCTTTTTACTTTCTGCTTTATTTTTCTTTTACTTTATGGTTTGGATGATTAACTATGGTAAATTAGGACGTTTGGTATTGCTTGGTGTGGTATTTAGTGATAAAACAGGTACAATTGAGGCTTAGAGTGCTAACTATTAGCCCTAACAAAATCAGGACAGGAAAATCGAAAGAAGAAACCTGTTTTTCAGCCTTGCAGACAGTCCACACGGGGACGTGTCCAGCCGACACGCCCCCGTGCCCACCTCCCAGATCTGTTGTTTGTTTATTTTCTGCAGATTTTTGCCAGACACGGGGTCGTGCCTAGCCAACACGCCCCCGTGTCAATCTTCTGTAAGTTTTCATTACCGGCAGTTGAACACGGGGTCGTGTCCGATGGACACGGGGCCATGCGCAGACTGCCAATAACATAAGTTTTTGCTTTTAACACCATTTTGCACATTCAATCAACCTAAAAATTTATTTTTGGGACACATTGAGGACAATGTATAATTTAAGTGTGGGGGAGATGCTAAAACCTTGAATTTTGCAAGTCCTGATAACAAGCCTTACACAAAACTCTATTGGAACCGCTAATCACCCCAAATTTTTTCAAAAAAAATTCATTTTTTTATTTGCCTAAAGTTTAAGTTGGGAATTCTAAGACTAACAAGGTTATATTTTTACAAGTTTACAACCGATAGCGTCGTGATAAAAAGAACCAACATAAGAAAATTATGAAACGGCATGACAAGCTTAGTTAAAATTCGATTATATATACTTGATCACATAAAAACCCATTCCCACAAAAGTGAGTTTTGAGCCCTTATTGAGCATACAAATATACATCTTTACGCTAAATGCTCATTTTTCGTTTCTTGTGTGAATAGCCGCTTGGTTCTTACGACTCTAGAACTTGCCACGACAATTCATTCCCGGTCCTTACCAACTTAAACCCAAGTAAGTAAATGATGGAGGCATTAGGACTAACCCTTTTTCTTTCAAAACCATTATTTTTATTTTTCTTTTCACCTACCCAAAAACTCCCCCTAGTTAGCCCCTTTGAGCCTAAACCTTTACGTTTCTTAACCCAAAACCCTTTTTACCCACCAAAAACCCTTTTTATTTTTACCTTTATTTTAGTAACAAGCTCGGTTTTCGTGTGACTAAAATATGTGTGTGTGTATATATATATATATATATATATATATATTTACAATGAAGTTAGAAATAAACAAACAAAGCTCCTCAAACAAAAGCTTGTTTGAAGAAATACTTCATTTAAAATAAAAAGTCACAAAAACAAAATGTTTTACGAAAACCGACGCTTTTTATGACTTTCGCCCTTTTCTACTAACCACTAACCCAACTACCCACCTTTAGCCCAAGCCTAACCCTTCACCCCAAAAAGTCCTCTTGATATTTACAAAGGTATAAAGTTAAAAAGGAGGAGGATTGATTGCTTGGCAAGCTTATGGTAGGAATAAGTTCCATGCCGCTCTCGAGTGATTCACTAAAAATACACCTTCGGCCGAGTGTTGAGTGATTTCCCCCGTGAGGTATGTGAACTTGTATATAAATGGAATTTTAGAAAGGTATGTTATGCCTTAGTAAATAATTTACCTTATGAAAAGTTTTTAATAAATCATGATGAATAGGATTGTAAATAAATAAAAATAAAACCCAATAAAGATCTTGGATTACCGACACTCTATGACAAGACAAAACCTTCTCTTCTACCCATTCCATTTGGGAGTATAAGCCACATATTAAAGAGTTTTGCTTGAGAACAAGCAAAAGTTCAAGTGTGGGGATATTTGATGTGTGTAAAATACAACATATAAATTACATCAAATGAGGCATAAAACTAACCCTTTTTAAGTACTAATGTTGGAAAAAGTGTGTTTTTGTCTTCCTTTTGTATTTTCAGGATTAAATGAGCTCAAATTAACAAAAAAAGCAAAAAGACAGCTAAATCTAGCATAAATACAAGAAAAGGAACAAAAGTGGATTGCCCGACCCCTCAACAGCATCCTCCCAAGCAAAACAGAGAAGGCAGAAGACTGAACACGCCCCGTGCTCAGCGAGCACGAGGCCGTGCCCAAGAAGCAGCAGAAAAGACAAACCTGTAGAAGCTTCTATTGCTCACCACGAGGCCGTGACCAGTGAACACGGGGGCGTGCCCAAAGTACTGCAGGCGCATTAATTGTAATTGCGAATTACAATTAATGAGGAGAGATGGTGTCAGACAGGCACGGGGCCGTGCCCAGCGGACACGGGGCCGTGCCCAGGCCTCTGATCAGCCTATAAATAGGAGTGCTTGGATTCATTGCAACTCATCCCTTGGCACACCACCTCTCTCACACTTCATCCACCACCCACCACCATCACAACACCATCATCCACCACCATCATCCATTGTCCATCATAGAGTGTGTGAGTCGTCTCGGGATCCAAGATTGATCGTAAGAGTTCTTGACAATCAAGGCCATGTTTGCCTAAGTCTCTTACATCACTTGGTGAAGACAAGTGTTTAGTATAATACTTTTTATTTTTAATCTTTTGCACTTTTTATTTGGTTTTGTATTAATGACTTTAATAACTAGTTGCTTATGTTGAAGGTGACTTTTCCTTATCGTTTGTCCGTGGTGTCTTGACATTATTTTATTGTCTATATAAAATAAAAGATTTTCACCACTCATATCTCCATGGTCTATATGGAGGTATGTTGGCTACCTGGTCGGGGGTTAAGGGAACGGTTTGGTAAGGGTCTTGCCCTTGTTCAGCGTTTAGAGGTCCTGCAAGGGACCTGGGTCAATTTAGTAGGATATCCTTCAATACCCAAAGGTATTGGATGGCGGGGATCCAAACTCTTTGACCCCCTCATAAGTTAACTACTATTAATACTATAACCCGGCTATTTAGGACTGTATCCCTGCTAACTCAGACTACTTAGTCGAGGGTAACGTCACCTCCAAAAGAGGGGCCTACCATAATTTGCATTAATAATTTAATTCATTATCTTTCAATAATCCGATCCTTTAGGATTGTATCCTTGCTGACTCAAACTACTGGGTTGAGGGTAACGTCGCCTTCAAAAGAAGGGCCTACTACAATAACTAAGATAATCTCTTAAACAAGTGCAAAAGTGCGAAAATAATCAAAGGTTATACTAATACACGAGTCGGATCCAAGTGATTCATCTTGTCTATCTGTTTTTATTTTATTTTTCAGCATTTAGTTAGTTTTATTTTCTTAGTTTAAAAATCTTTTTTCTAACATTTTGATTTGATTAGACGTTGAGGATAAACCGGTACTAAAAGCTCTTGTGTCCTTGGACGACCTCGGTATCTTACCAACACTATACTACGTCCACGATGGGTGCACTTGCCCATATGTGTGTTTAGTGTTAGTAAATATCGTGTTTTATAAATTTAAAACTTGGCTAAAAAGTGTAAAAAGGGCTTAAAATATACATCCAAATTATAACACACTTCACGCACATCAATCGAAGCGATAAAGAACTGGTAGACTCCAAAGACGCCAACCAAAATTTGACAGTTCTTAGGTTTGGCTGGTTATTATCGAAGGTTCATTGAGGATTTCTCAAAAATCTCTCAACCTTTGACCTCCCTCATGCAGAAAGACAAGAAGTTTGATTGGGGAGACAAACAAGAAGAAGCGTTTCAGTTGCTGAAGAACAAGCTTTGTAATGCTCCGATCTTATCACTACCCGAAGGAACGGACGACTTCGTGGTATATTGTGATGACTCGCGTCAAGGTTTGGGTTGCGTGTTGATGCAGCGACAGAAAGTTATAGCATATGCTTCTCGCCAGTTGAAGGTACATGAGAAAAATTATATCACGCAAGACTTGGAATTAGGCGCGGTGGTATTTCCGTTGAAGATCTGGTGACATTATTTGTATGGTACGCGATGCACAATCTTCACTGCTCATAAGAGCCTGCAGCACATATTTGACCAAAAGGAGCTTAACATGAGGCAAAGGCGCTGGGTTGAACTATTGAACGACTATGACTGTGAAATCAAGTATCATCCAGGGAAGGCGAATGCGGTCGCCGATGCCCTAAGTCGGAAAGAAATGATCAAGCCCATAAGGGTTAGGGCTTTGGAAATGATTGTCCTGACAGACCTCTCATTGCGCATTCGTGCATCGCACAGAGAAGCTCTCAAAGAAAGGAATATTGAGGATGAATATCTTCAAGGGATGGAGAAGCAGTTGGTACCAAACGAGGAAGGGACTTTGTGCTTTATTTCATCATTTATGAAACGAATTTGGGTTCCTCTGTTTGGTGGCTTGAGAAAGGTTATTTTCGATGAAGCTCACAAGTCACGGTACTCGATTCATCCAGGTGCAGATAAGATGTACCAAGATTTTAAGGATTTCTATTGGTGGCCAAGAATGAAAGGCGATGTTGCGGTATACGTTGGTAAATGTTTAACTTACCCCAAGGTGAAAGCCGAATACCAAAAGTCTTCAGGTCTTCTACAGCAACCTGAAATACCCAAATGGAAATGGGAACAGATTTCAATGGATTTCATAACAAAATTGCCAAGGACGCCCAAGGGCCACGATACGATTTGGGTGATAGTAGACCATTTAACGAAATCCGCGCACTTCTTGCCAATCAGGGAAAAAGACAACACGAGTAAACTAGCTGAAATATACATGAGAGAGATCGTTGCATGACATGGAGTGCCTCTCTCAATCATCTCTGGTAGAGACAGAAGATTCGTGTCAAGGATTTGGCAGTCCTTTCAAGAAGCATTCGGTTCTCAGCTGAATCTAAGTACAGCTTTTCACCCGCAAACGGATGGACAGAGTGAACGAACGATTCAGACATTAGAAGACATGCTGTGAGCTTGTGTAATGGATTTAGGTGGAAGTTGGGACACTCACCTACCATTGGTTGAATTTTCATACAATAACAGTTACCATGCAAGTATTCAAGCTACACCGTTCGAAGCTCTTTATGGACGCAAATGTCGATCACCAATTTGTTGGGCTGATGCTGGTGATAGACAACTAGTTGGCCCGGAATTGGTCCAGGAGACGACAGACAAGATTGCACAGATCCGAGAGCGCATCAAGGCGGTTAGCGATCGACAAAAGTGTTATGCGGACCGAAGAAGGAAACCTCTGGAATTCGAGGTGGGAGACATTTTTTTATTGAAGGTTTCACCCTGGAAGGGTGTGGCACGCTTTGGGAAGCATAGAAAGTTGAATCCACGCTACATTGGCCCATTCAAAATCCTGCAAAGGATCGGGCTTGTAGCATACAAGTTGGACCTACCTGCCGAACTTAATGGTGTTCATGATACATTCCATGTGTTAAACCTGAAAAAGAGTCCAACTCAAGAGACAGTTGTCATTCCTGCTGACGAAGTTCATATCGACGACACACTCCACTTCATTGAAGAACCAGTTGAGTTCATTGATTGGAAGGTGAACAAAACACGCAGGAGTAGTGTCAAGCTCGTCAAAGTTTGGTGGAATGCACGACACGGCCCAGAATTCACATGGGAACGTGAGGATCGTATGAAAGAGAAGTACACGTATTTATTCCCCAAGACCCTTGCAACTAGAAGCAGAACCTAAAATTTCGGGACGAAATTTTCTTAACGGGGGGAGAATGTGACAACCCTCACAATTACAGGTATCCGTACAATTAATTAATATTTAATTTGTGCTTAATGACTGTGCTTGATTACAACTGTGATTAAACTCTTTTCTGTTACATACATACATATGCATCATATTTCATACTGTCACTTCATATATTACACACAAACTCTAATGACAAACTTGATGCACAAAGCACAGTTAGCACAGTGAGCGGATAACCCAGAAAACATGTTGACAGTGCCAGCACCTAGACAGACAATGTTATTGAGGCCAGTATGAGCCAGAGACAGAGTACTACACTAGTAGGGAGTGTAGGGAAGTGAGGACCATAAAACTGCGTCACTAGGTGATAGTTATAGTGTCGGGAAGTGCCTAAAACACACTTTAAATGCAGAATTCTGCACTTAATAACAAAATTCAGCATTTAACTATGCTAGTAATATGCAAAAACTTGACAAAATGGTCCTAGATATTTTCCAAAGTGTTGGGAATTAAAAGTGTCATTAAAAGTAATATAAAAGACACCTTATGGATTACTTAAGCACTTTAACGGAACAACACCCAACCGGACTTTACCCGGAGCACAAAAATGTTGCCAAACACATTGTTTTTTTTCTAAGCTAGTTAGGGTCCCCGAACACCCCAACACACTATATAATTAATAATACATCATAAACCACTAACTTAGCTCTTGATTTCCAACTAGATTGTAACTAAATATTTGAAACTCAACCAAGCACCCCCCTCCCCTTGGGGACGGTTACATGGGGACTCACTCCCATGATTTTCTTGATTATTATAATGGATTATGTTGGTGATTAAGTAACATGTTACACAAAGGGTAATAAGGTGTAAGAGGTTATAAGAGTTAACCTCAAGACCATGATCATTCTTATCTTCACAACATCAAACAACACTCAATTCTCTCTCTCCCTTCTCTTGTTCGGCCGAAACCAATCACAACCATCATCATCATCATTCAAGCTTCTTCATGCAATCCACATACATACAAGGGTGTTAGAGATCATACAAACAAGCTTGGTATGTTCGAAAGCTCAAGGACCTCTTTCATCTTCTTTTATCCACCACTTTTATACTCTTGAACTCCCCTAGCTTTGTGCTAGTGGTAAGTCTCTTAGATCTTCATCCTCTTCATGTTTTTGATGGTTAATAGTTAAATAATGATGAAATCTCAAGAAACACTAAAAACATAAACAAAGTCTTGAATATAAACTAACATAGTGATGAAGTATGGTTAAAATGATGAAGAAATCATGTTATTATTGTGTTGTTATGTTTGTTGATCATTATTTGTTAGTAGAAATGATATGGATCATCATATGGTCTTGATAGATCATGATTAACAACATGATCTAGCAAGATGAGAAAGTAAGAATGTTGTGGATGATGGAATCATCCACACATAAACTATGAACTTGAATAAATCGGTGTTTTCTTGAAAAATAAAGATCAAAGTAAGTTATAATCTTGTAGATCTAAAGATCCATGAGTGGTTTTTCGAAAGAACCAAGTGAAAAGTATGAGTTTTGATAAAACCTGGATCTTACATAAACTTAACACATTTTTTGTGGATAAACAAGTGTAGAAACACTTGTGTAATAAGAAAATTTCACAAAGAAATATTTTTAGAAAATATGACTAGAAGTTGTGAATATTCAAACCCTTTAAAAATGAAGTTTTTAAGGAACTAATCACATTTTTAGAGGTAACAAGACTTACAAAGTATGCTAGTAAGTTACTACATACTTTTATAAATTTTCAAGTTCATAAGTTTATAGTTTATGCTTTTTTTGACAAGATTGGTAAATAAAGATTGTATGTTGATGATTGAGAATTGTTTGAATGAATTTTTAAAAAGAAAATGATATGCTAGTAAGCATGAACACCTCCATTTACAAAGGAAACTCTTGCGAAATTTTTCTAAAAGCCAACACTTAGAAAATATTTTTCTAGCAAGTGTTTACAATTATATTT
Organism: Helianthus annuus; assembly: GCF_002127325.2. Classification (NCBI taxonomy): domain Eukaryota; kingdom Viridiplantae; phylum Streptophyta; class Magnoliopsida; order Asterales; family Asteraceae; genus Helianthus; species Helianthus annuus. Next base: position 90,072,524 of record NC_035445.2, on the reverse strand, counting down.
TTAACCTTGTTTTCAAAATAAACTTCGCCATTATTTTTATTACAAAAATACTAAGTGCCGGAGGTTGATTTTCGTAAATAAAATTTGATAAATGTATATGTAGAATATATATTTTATACTAAAACGCTTGTGTGATCGTTTGTTTATTCTGTGCACTAGATATATTATTTTTAGGATAAAATAATATAACTTATATATACCATGAAATTACGGCTCCAAAATAATACCAAAATTCTCACGAAATAAATATTTAAGTTAAGCAATTATTATTGCAATACGAAACGCTAAAACGTAACTTATGTAATATTTCAGAAAAATACTTTCACACGTATATTTTGGTAAAATATTATTTTGGAAAACCTATGAAGTAAAATATAATATTTTTGAGAAAAATATGTATATTTTGAATTAAGATGTTTTAGACAAATAATTTAAATATATTTTTTCTAAGTGAGACTTAAAAATATATTTTTCGGAATTACAAATGTGCATGTATAAATACCCCCATCCTTGGGAAGGAAATACATATATAAAATACTTGAGAAGTGTGGATACGGAATAGTTGCCTAACTATTATTTCTAAAAACAAAATTTAAGTTAAAATAATAATTATTATTTTAACAAGAAGTCACAAACTTGATATAATATCAAAGTAACGCAATTCAAAACACTAAACCCTAAGCCAAGGCACGGCCCATCCGTCTAATAGGCATTAGTACGTGTAGGTCGTCGCATAGCAGACCGAGTTTGGATTGACAACTATTTCAGGAGACGCACTTCTGTGAGTTCATGTCCCCCTTCTCTCTTTACTGTTTTTAGTTTTATACTTCAAGGGTGAAATACATGCGACAATTATTACAAACTTTTACTTATATGGTATGGTTAGCATAGGGAGGGTTTTTACTACTAGATCATGTGAGGGGTGGGTACAACACTTAAGGCCATCAATCCTCGTTGTTAGGACCGAGGGACACAAAAGTGATAGATCTATTTGGGTGCAGCGAGCCCACACCCGTGAGGCCGGGGCGGCCCATAGAGGTGACTGTGTCTTACCGCCGAAGCCCGGTAACAAATTTGCTAGGTTTGAGTCTTCCTGCACCTTTTCACACATGCCAGTGGCTTTGCAACCCATTGATGATCTTTTTTTCCTTATTGCTACATACCAGGGACTTTTACTCATACATGAAAGGTTTATACATACTCACTTTTACATGAACTCGCTCAACTTTTGTTGATTTTTCAAACTACATGTATTTCAGGAAATTAATGGATTTGGCAAAGTGTGCGATCGTGTCAAGTTGCGTAGGAAATAATGATGTCATCTAGGTTTAGGAGGTGTAACCCTTACCTGGACGGGTTACATGTCCTTAAACCATGTTTTTATTCAAGTCTTTTGTTGTGTCATGTGAACACGTTTTAATCATGTCATGTTGTAACTTGTTTTATGTGTCGACATTTTAAACAATGATGTTGTGGTAACTTTAAATTTGATGAATGGATGATCATCATGTGTTTTATTTTCATGTAGCATTGTTATGATTGGTGCTATGGTATTAAGAAGTCACACCAAATAAACCCATGCTTCCGCAAAAGCCAGGGCGTGACAGTTTGTGGCTGAGATTGATGCGGTGGCAATTTTTTAAATACTAGGGGCATTGGAACTACTAGGAGGGGTAAAATAGGAAGATCCAAATAAGGGTGCGCATGCTAATCACATGTCATTTCCCCCGATCATATTTAAACGCCAATAACTTTTTTATACGCGATTATTTTTTCAAAAAAATCACACTATAAAATTCAGCGTTTTTTATCTTTCCAACGAGTATACTGGGCATTTTTCAGAACTCGGCATTTTATAGCGTTTTAGACTAGGTATTTTCATGACGTTTTTTTGAACTAGGTGTTTTTATGGCGTTTTAACTAGGTATTTTCATGGCGTTTTTCTGAACTGAGTGTTTTATGGCGTTTTCAACTGAGTTTTTTCATGATGTTTTTCTGAACTGGGTGTTTTATGGCGTTTTTAACTGGGTAGTTTCATGGCGTTTTTTTGAACTGGGTGTTTTATGGCGTTTTCAACTTGGATATTTTTCATGGCGTTTTTTCTGAATTGGGTGTTTTTATGGCGTTTTATTTGAACACCCGGTTCATGTGAGTGGGTTTTTTTGACAATATTATCCCTTAGTGTAATTTAGCATCAATGCCACATGTCAACATCAAAATCGTTCACACCGTTCTCACACTTTTCACCGTTTTCCATAAATCCTAACCCTACATATATAAGGTTTATTTGAGAACCACCTTTATTGTGAGAACCGCGAGAACCAATGTGAACACAAAATAAAATCTAAAAAAATCAAAAAAGCAATCAATTTTTTTAATATTTTTTTTTAAAATAACACTATATTTCGTTATAAAAAAAACTTTTTTTTCGAGTAATAGTTATCCATGCACATATGCGTATGTATCATTACTTCGACAACTTCCGTAATACATTATCAGTAATAGACAATTGCACTTTAATTTACAATACCATCCGTAATACACTACTTTTTACATTACCAATATTCAAAATGCACATATGCATCATTATGTATAACCATGATATAACGTGTTTTGGTACAACAAGTTTGTGATTTTGAATGGAGAAGTAGGCCCATATACAATGTTTTTGGTTAGTTATATCTAGTGGTTGATGGTTTGGTTATAGTTGTCACTTTATGATGTAATATTGATTGGATGGTATAAATGGTGTTATATACATGTAATAAAGTGAAAATATTGGTAATGGTATTGTATTATGGATGGTATGAGGTAATGGTAGTGTATTATGGATGGTATGATAGATGAAGGGAAAGTGTATTCAAAGTAGTGTACCAAAACACCTTATTTCATGTTGATACATATAGATGCACATGTGCATTTCTAATATTGGTAATATAAAAAGTAGTGTATTACATATGGTAGTGTAAATTAACGTGCAATTGTCTAATATTTGTAATGAATCACGGAATTTGTCAAATAAATGATACATATGCACATGTGCATGGATAACTGTTACTCGATTTTTTTTTTGAAAATTTTTTATTATTGACGAAATATAGCGATTTTTCCAAAAAAATAGTAAAAAAAAAATTGGGTGTTTTTTTAGATTTTTTTAGGTATTTTTAGTTGTGTTCACATTGGTTCTCGCAATAAAGGGTGGTTCCTAACTGATCTTTTTCCTATATATATAGGGGGTGGGGTTCGGCTACAAAGTCCATTTTTTCTACAAAGTGTACAAAGTTATAAAACACCACAATTTCAGCCATAAAGCACACTTAAAACCCACAAATAACATAGTGAAGATCACTAAAACATAATATCCAAACTCTAACAGTACATAAAAAACTTCAAACATAGCATCGTAGAACTATGAATATAAAATACAATATGATAATCAACATAAAACAAACTAATGTTAGTTATTCGATAATCAAAGCCTTATCATCCAAAACACAACACAAAACCTACAAATATGACGTTTTAGTAATCTTCACTTTATTATTTGTGGATTTTGGGTGTATTTTATGGTTGATATTATGACGTTTTATGACTTTTTACACTTTGTATAAAAATGCACTTTGTAGACAACTTGCACCATATATATATAGGTTCAGGTTCCTGTAAAAGGGGTGAAGTTTGTGAGAAGTGTAAGAAATATTATGGAGATGACACGTGACATTATTTAATTTTATAGATTAAGGATAATAAGGTAATTAACTTCAAAAACCCAAATTTAATTATAAAATAGATTGTAACCGCTTTAGGAGTTAAATTTTCTGAAATGATTGCAACCGCTTTAGGAGTTATTTTGCAGGTATAAAACATCATACAGATTCTAAAAACACCATGACTTGAATCGTAATTAGGGGTGTAAACAGACCTATAGGCTCGAGAGCTACTCGTTATCGGATCAGTTAAAAACTCGAACGAGCCGAGCTTTGACGAGCCTGAGCACGAGCTCGAGCCTAAAATAGAAAGCTCGTTTAGGCTCGAGAGCCTAAATGAAAATTAGTCTAAATCTCATGGACAATTTTGGCATTTCACTCTTGTGAACATATAGTCTGTAATGAATTTAATAAAGCTTAAATCATTAAATTTATTTAAACTTCTTTTAGTAATTTCTAAGAAAAAAAAATATTGACAAAGCCAACTTAAATAAAAATAGTCAACTAAGATTATCACGTAGACATTTTCCTCGGGTGTTAACTGAACATAAAAATATCCAGATGCATGCTGTCACAGCTGTGCAACGCATGATCAGGGCACCAGCTAAACCAAGATTCATGAACTCCATATGTCAACAACACAAACAAAGATTTCAAAGTCAAAGGTAACTAAATGTTTGGAATACTCTTAACAAATTTAATATAAAGAAATTTATTCAGATATAATATATTTGGTTAACGTTAATTCATATGTAATCTAGTGTAAATTTTTTTGAAAATAAAACTTAATTAAAACAAACCTCCGACCCAAACGAACAAAAGGCCAAACAAAACAACACCCCTGACCCAAACGGCAAAATTACAACATATACATAGGATATTTACACCACTCCTTCCAACTAATATATTTACATGAAGATCTATTTTTAACCCACTCAAAACCTCTCGACTTAATCTCGACCATAATCTTTTGCGGACTTCTTCTTACCTGATTGAAGGCCAACTCGTTCCTACATTTCCAAATACACCAACACAAAATAATAACCAGCCCAGGATAATTTTTTCGCTTTCTTTCCAACTTGAATAGAATTATGAATATCCATTAAATCTTTGCAATATCGCTATTGCAATATGTGGACAATGCTACCTTGTTGATGAATGATCATATTCCAATATTGAGAATCTTATTCGGATTCTTATGCCGGCCCTAAAAGTTAATATTAAGAATCTTATTGTTGATGAATAATCATATTCCAATATTTACTTAAGTGATGCTTTACCCTTCACGCTGTATCTACAAGTTTCTGGTATCAAAAAGACATGCATGGTTGTAAATCGTGAGTAAATGGATGTGTAAGATTATATATTTATTTTATATTTAATCTGGTAGCCATTATAATCATTTACATTATATGGATCAAAATATATAACAATCCTATTAAATAATTAGTTGGTAATTGTTGATGGGCCTAATTACCCTTATTAACTAATTAGGGTTTCCTCCTGGGTGCTTATATAAGGAGACTTATGTGGAGGTTAAGGGGTTAGACAGTTACACAATCAGACACCCTATTAGCCATAACATCATAATGTTCGACCTCCCTCTCCTACGGCCGATACCCTTTTCGGTTTTCTTAGCCACCATCATTAGATTGCACCCTAAGGAGGAACCAGACCAAAACTGACAACTATGTCAAACACTATTGCTGCATCTACATCTGGACTCTCTGCTGGCCTGTACTGATGCAATCAAAGGTATGTTTTCATGTTTTCCATTATGTCTAAACAGAACTGAACCAACATGTGGTATCAGAGCATATGTTGATTAGTCAGTTCTGTTTTTCGTATCCATTAATTCTGGGATTGAAATCTGGAAAACAGAAATTTTAAAAGCCTAATATAATCAATCAGCATGGTTTCGAGTCCCTCATGAAGTCATCGATATCACTGTTTCGGAAATTTAATTGGTTTATTACATTACTCGAGACCAATATGGTTAAAGTTCATGTCCGAAATCTGTTTAGAATCCTTAATTTTCAGATTTCGGGTTCCAGAATTATTATTTTATTTTTTAGGGTTTATCATGTGTTCTTAGAAAATTCGAAAATTCCTTTATGTTTTGGAATGTAATTAGGATTATTGAGTGTTTTTCCTGTTTTGATCCAATTTTATCATCCAAGTTTATTCGAAAACTGTTAATTGATAATCAGATAAAATTTTCGAAATATTTTGACAAAATTAGATCATCATTAAAACAGGAAAACATATCTCAAAATCCCTTAGAATTCGATTTTTCAGTTATTATCACTAACAGCTGTAACAGGAAGTTTCGAGATCCCTTTAACGAGCCGAGACCAAGATCTCGACTCGAGACCATAAGGTCTCTACTCGAAATCATAAGTGTTCTCAAATCTTCATAACTCGAGACAACGATTTCGACTCGAGACCACAGGGTCTCGACTCGAGACCACTGAGGTTTCGACTAAGGGCTTAAATTTGTACAACTCGAGACAAAGGTCTCGACTCGAGACCATAAGGTCATAACTCGAGACCATAAGGTTGCGACTCGAGACCATAAAGGTCACAACTCGAGACCGTGGTTGCGACTCGAGACCTCATCATGACTCGAGATCTCATAAGATATAGTAGTCGAGACCATGGTTTCGACTCGAGACAACAAGGTTACGACTCGAGACCTCATAACTGACTCGAGATCTCATAACTCAGTCGAGACTTGACTCGAAACCTCATTATTTTGGGCTGTATAATGTGAACTAAGATTTAGCTCGGGGCTCCGCCCCGAACCCCGTGCGGGGGCACGCTGTCCCCCTGCACCCCCCAGCGAACTCACCGCGGAGTTCGATCCGCGCTAACGGGTGGTTTCCTATTAAATGATTGGTTTTTGTAATTATTTAGTTAATTAACGAGGATCAAATAATGCTTTACAAAACCAAAATGGCTTAACTTGAATGAGTTTTTGATATATCATTTCTGCCCAAAGCTGACTTGATACATCTACTTATCGTTCAAGTATTACGAAAGCTATGTTAAGTGTGCATCATAAGCATGAATGTTTTAATATCTGGCCAAAGCTGATTTAATTCCTTCATAGATGGCATACTTAACAAGTGCATAACTAAAGTGATTGTCTCAATTTCTGGCCAAAGCTGATTTGTTACAACCACTTTGCACACATGCTTAAATGATTACACTTCTGGCCAAAGCTGTTTTGTCTTCGTTTAAGTAGAACTTTAAGTAGTCTATTATTTTGATGTTAGTAATAGACATATCACAACCTCTTCACATAATGATCCTTATATTAATGATCCTCAATTAATTTTTATGATCATTTCGTCTGCCTTATTCTTAGTACCCATAATTTTACTCACTATAATTTTCTTCTATAAATATATATCTCATCCACTCTAATTCCTAAATCTAATATGTTTTGCTTAAAGTTTCTATAAGAATTAGCTCTTAAATTAAATCCTTGATTATCTCTTAAGACACGATGATCCTATTGCTCTCTTCTGATAAAGCACTACAGAAGAAAAGTAGAGCATGATGAATAGGACAAATCAAACATGATGTCTCTTATGATAATCAAGAACTCTCTAACATAATTGCTATCACTAAAGTTATTCCAGATTAAGTTTTTCCTAAGACTAATCTATAATTGTGGAATAATCACAAGAACTCCTAAGGCGCATATCTTCATTTAAAATTATAAATTATAAGGTTAAGGGGTTGTTTGGTAGCCTCTGAATGGTCATTAAGAGGCTACCTCTTAATGGAACTATTAAGAATTTTACCAATGAGAAGGTAGAAGAATGTGACATGTGATGATTTACCATTCAGAGGTTACCTCTTAACCATTCAGACTTGAGGTTACCTCTTATTCATTCAGAGGTTTTAAACCATTAAGAGTTAGCATCTGAATGGTCATTAAGAGGCTACCAAACAGCCCCTAAGTGGTATATGTGAATATATTATAATGTACAATACCATGACCCATAAAGTTAAGGGCTTACGCATGGAAATAAGTACATTTTCCAGTACATTACATACTAAGTTTTCATTTGTACAATTTGATGCATTATAAATCAGCTATAACACTCAAAAGTACCAAAGTATAACGAGTGTGTTGATAAGCAACATATGTACATAGAAATAAATGTTTGAAACTGGAAAATAAGATGTTATTCACCTTACAACCACTAAAACTTTAAGAGAGGATTGTTCTAAGGTCCATAGACAAATTACAAGTGCTAATCCCAACGTTAAGGTTCTTCAAGGGAAAATCTCACTGCATAATTATGTCATTAGACTAGGCATAAGCAACGAGACTATCCATTATTCTAAAGAACAGTTGGATAAGTTAATTATGTAGTCATTTCCTAATGATATTTAAGTCTGATAATTTTTTAATATTCCAATTAACACATGATTAGTTGACTCTAGTTCCATACGTTTCCTTACCAGAATTCGACAAATAACTAACATGAGAGTTAGTGACAAAATTAAATGTTAAGACTATAAGAACCATAATAAGCAGTCTTCTAACAACGCCTTTCGATACCTTATATATTCTGAAGATTAATCAGAATATAGTATCATAATTAAGCAATGTTATGAAGGTTGTGAGGTTTGCATAGTCAACATAAAGTCACACTTATCTTAAACTCTCCTCTTATTTGTTCTAAATATCTGGATAGAAACATTACTAAGATGAAACTAGATGATACGTTACTTTTTCACAACTTTTGTCATCATGCTAATGAGAATTTGACAAAAGGAAAATGAGACTTATAAATTTCATCCATTAGAACCAAAATTCATGAGAAATCATGACATAGTTAATGAGGATGATTTTTTCATCTAATCTCATTTTAAGTGATTTTAAATCATGACGTTAAAGCCCTAAAATATGACTTGGCTTAAGGAATAAGCATGGGTCCATCATAAGTCATTCATTGACATTCGTGGAACTTATTCCAAATGGAATATTCAGACATAATTCATTTATCATTTAACAGACTATCAACTTATATCTAAATTTTGTCACATATGGCCCACTGTCTTAGAAGAACTCTATTCATATATGTACTTAATAAGATTTCTATTAAATATGTCCCTAAAGTTTCTTATGATATCTGGACATTAAAGAAATCAAATAAAGTCTAACGTACACATGATAGGTTCCCACATCACGTAGCTCATTGAAACTTCTCTTGTAGCATTCTAGAGATATTAAAGATCAGTGGGAGCTTTAAGTGTCTTAATAATAACTTGCCATAGTTGCAAGAGGTGGGGGAGTGAAAATTTTAAATTTATACCTCTTGTACAAGACATCGCTCCATCACGACACTGTTCTATCAAACCTTATCTCCTTAAATCTAATGCTACTCTTACAAAAGTTTCATTGTTGCCTAATTGTGGGCGCACTTAGATTTCTTACCTAAAATAACATAATACTCAACAAGAGAAACTACAACGACTAACGTCATTAACTTGTTTCTCTATTAGAATTTGTTGGTCGTTACATATTGACCCTAAGCATGCTGAGTTCCTAAAGATTTCTAAGGTCGGTGGGAGCAGTCAAAGTCCTTATCATGATTTGCAAGGAATACAAGAGGCGGGGGGAATAGTGTCATTAAATTTCACTCCGAATTTAACTCCGATTACACCTCTTGTACACCATACTGCACCAACTCTTACAAACTTAGAATGAAAATGATAGCAACCTAACCAAGAGCTAATCCATAAAACTGAAACTTCTAATGAACCCAATAATCAACTCAGGAGGTCATCTAGGTTTAAAAGCCTACTAACTTTGATGATTACATAACCTCCCTAACTAAAGTTGAAATGGATTTTGGAAATGTTTAATGATCCCATCTCTTAAAATCAAGCCATTAGCGTAAATCAATCATCTGAATGGAATAAAACAGTTTTCTAGTAAAACTGATTTTATATGTTCGTATAACGTTTGGGATTTGATTGAATTACCTTAGAGTGTTCATAACTAAACCAAATCCTAATATATGCGTTAAGACACTAAGAAGCTTGATTGATTGTCAAAGGTTATACTCAGGAAGAGATAAATTATTAAAGAATCTTTATTACATATCTAACAAAAGATTTCTTTGAGGATCATCACTGTTCTAGTAGCTTATAATAGTTTTAAGCTACATTAGATGAACATTAAAAACGATTTTCCCTAATAAATGGCTGACACATTTACATGTTCATTAGATAACAACCTAAAGTCTCAAACTGAAGGTTAAAGAACACTTTATTTGTAAGCCAATAATATCCATGTATGGGTTAATGCAAACATTATAATGTGATGAAAAACTAACGTAATTATTTTCATCAAGAATCAAGTGGATCAGTGTACCTACCTCAAAATGAGTGGGAGCAACTAAGATAAACTTGTCTATATAGATGATATTCTTTTGACAAGTATATGTTACATAAGTCAAAGCATTGTTAACACAAACTTTGATATAATAGATCTCAGAGATATCTCTTATGTAACAGATATCATAACATACCGAGATAGACCCAATGGGACAATAGTTTCGTTCTATAAGTTTAACGTTAAATGGGTCCTTACATATGTAACAAAATACTGCTCTCCTTTAGAGGATAATAGGATAAATGAGATTATTTCCTTACGCTTCATTAATTGGAAGCCTTATATAAGTTTAAGTCTATACTCGTTTAGATATTACTCACATTGCAACACACTAGATATGTCTAGATTAATGTGTAGCATCTAATGGAGTATTACAATATCTTTAAAAGAAACGAGAGACTACAATTTAAAGAAGAAGTGAGAATTGAAACCGGTTTATTACTCTAACCTTGTGATATTCAAAGATTATTAAAATGTAATTTCGGGTATATCTTTATGTCAGCAGACAAAACCTATTTCATGGAGGAGTCATAATGCACTGATATTAACAACCTAAGTTATAACGACATAATATAGTCACTAAATGTTGTTGGAAATTTATCAGTGGACTCATAAGTTTATTAACTCCATATAATTAACGTTTTGAAGAATTAGTGTGATAAAGTCAGCTACCATAACTCCTTGAACAGTAACAGTTCAAGAGGTGCTGCATTAAGTTTCGATACGCAATTAATTATTCGTTTATGAACGAATTGAGGAAACTAAGTTTTGTATCGAATACATTCATGATATGCTTAAGGATCCTATAACTAAAGGGCTATTACCCATAAGTCTTATTAAGAGAGCTCATAGACGGGTATTAATTAATAGTCGTGCGCAATTGCATATCGTACTATGAATGACTAAGTATTAGTTAATTTTCCTCATCAGTTTGATTTTGTATGTCTCTAAGAATATGTCAAGCTAGCATAATGGCATATAGACAAATATAGTTACAAATCAAACAAAGGGCTTACGCGTATTTTGATCATAACGATTAGGTCTTAAATTAAGGCTATAGTATGATTAATGGGGGTCCTGAGTCGCATAATGATTCAACGGCTGTATTTCTCTGCTATAGTACTTGTTTAAGGCTAAAATGAGTGTTAACTCCTGATCAGGCTTATCTAATACTCATAGTAAATGATTACTCGTCTAAGTGGGAGAATGTAAGATTATATATTTATTTTATATTTAATCTGGTAGCCATTATAATCATTTACATTATATGGATCAAAATATATAACAATCCTATTAAATAATTAGTTGGTAATTGTTGATGGGCCTAATTACCCTTATTAACTAATTAGGGTTTCCTCCTGGGTGCTTATATAAGGAGACTTATGTGGAGGTTAAGGGGTTAGACAGTTACACAATCAGACACCCTATTAGCCATAACATCATAATGTTCGACCTCCCTCTCCTACGGCCGATACCCTTTTCGGTTTTCTTAGCCACCATCATTAGATTGCACCCTAAGGAGGAACCAGACCAAAACTGACAACTATGTCAAACACTATTGCTGCATCTACATCTGGACTCTCTGCTGGCCTGTACTGATGCAATCAAAGGTATGTTTTCATGTTTTCCATTATGTCTAAACAGAACTGAACCAACAGGATGCTAATTTCTTACTTTTCTAATATCTTAAATACAAGTTTGTGTACAAATTTATACATGTATATTATTATAATATCATAATATGTGCATATGAAAAACATTTCTACACTACATGAAATGAAATATGAGATACAAGAATCTCATTAGTGCCACTTACTCTTACGTCTAGCAAGAGGAATACCTCTTATAAAAAGACCAAAGTTCAATGGGGTAACTTTGTAAAATAGTAACCAAGTTTTATATGTGTCCCACTAAAGTCACTCAATCTTATTTTGTATCTTTAAAATCACTCAAGTTTGATTTAGTGTTTTAATTTTATGTAATTATCAGGTTAGCAGGTGATGTGGCAATTAAAAAAAATAAGAACTAAAAAAGCCAAACTTTTTTCCAAATTTTAAATGCCCTTTCATCTTCTTCGAAGACCCTCCGTCGGCACCCCAACATGTTTCGCTACCAAATCTGTGTTTGCTATCATGTTGACCGGAGAAGATGGGGGTGCCCAACAACCAACAAATTTGTGTTTGCTATAGTCGACCAAACCCTTGGTTGAATGAAACCGATGACGAGTAGGTTAGGGAGTGAGGGCTCCTGTCCACGAAATAAAAAGGGCAAATCATCGCTGCCACATAAACCAAATTCCAGCAGGTGTCATTCAACACCAATGTTGAATTAATTTTGATTGAATGACGATGCTGGTTGAGTGCCAATCAGGAATTAAATTACTAGCCGGTTGGTTTTTTTGTTGTCAATTTCGTTGTTGTCCACTGTTGTTAAAATCATAAACTACTTGAAATCAATTTTGTTGGTGACCACTGAGCTAGTCAAATTTTCTTTTGTTTACAAGTTTTTTGTTCACAATTGTTGAAATTAATGTCTTTTCATATTTGATTTGCTCTCCGACTCTCCGGCGTTAGTCTCCCGCAACATTGAAGAAGAAAGTCGGAAAAAATAATGAATGAATCTTATTAAAAAAAGCCATGTAAATGTTTATATAACTATCCACGTAAGCATTTTGAATACTAAAAAAGATTATGACCTAACACATCATCAATGTAACCTAGCAACCTGATAATTGCATAGGATTAGAACATGAAATAGAACTTTAGTGATTTTATAGAGATAAAAAAAGATCAAGTGACTTTAATGGAACAAAGAGGAAACTTGGTTACTATTCTATGAGGTTTTCCCAAGTTCAATTATTGTAATATGTAATCTAATATAGGATTTAGGAGGATAAAAAAAACTTAGCTGGTAAAAAAAGAAGGGTAAATTACTTTTTGAGTCCCTGTGTTTTATGGGTTTTAACCAGTTGAGTCCAAAAGCAAAAAATTTAACGACCTGAGTCCCCATAAGCATTTTCTTTAACCATTTGAGTCCAAATTTCTAACACTGTTAGAATTTTTTGGTTAAGTATTGCTAAATGACTAAAATACCCTTATAATTAAAAAATAAATTATTATTTGATTTTCATCTCTCTTTTATGTCTCTTTTTCTCTAAATCCCAACCATAAAACAGAAATCCAGAATTCAACCTCCATATCTCTTTCTTTCTATAAAAACGGCTAATCGATCCCTATTATTATCCTCTAACAACATCCTATCTCTAATCTTCCTCATCATCAATAGCAGAATCCGATTCTTCGGTACTCGGAATGTCTTGTTTCTCGTCTCTCTCGTTTTCACATCAGATCTTCAAGAACAAGATCTTCAACGACTTCAAAAACAATTGCAAATCTGGAATTTTGTAGATTTATTAGAGGAATTTGGTGTTGGATTTGGAGTGAAAGCCATTCATATAGTTGTGGGTAGATAGATGTTTGAACATCAATCTGACTTTTTGATTGTTTAAGCCCTAATTTTATTTGTAAAATATGACCTTTTATTTTGCTTACTAAAACAAGTTGTAAGGATTTACTGATGATACTGATGAAGATGAAGTAAAAGTCATATTTTGATGATACTGATGAAGATGAAGTTGTTAGGATTTACTGATGATACTGACTTTTTATTTGTAAAATATGACTTTTATTTCGTCTTCAGCAGATGGGGTGCAGAGCAGATGGGGTGCAGATGAAGATACCGATGAAGAGGTATTTTTGTGGTTACTGTATGCAGGCGGCAACCCATACCTGAATCCCTGCTTAGGGAAGATGATGTGAGTACTAGCTAAAACCCCCTGTAGTGGGGCGTTTTTTTTAAAAAATTCAAAAAAAAAAACGCCGAAACACGCCCCATACCCATTACACCATGGCGTTTTCAGGTGAAAAAAAATGGATGCGCGTTGTTTGAAAAACACTGAAATGGAAAATGTTTAGCCAATCAATTGAGAGCATGTGGATTTAGAGAGAGAGAGAGATGGAATTTCAGCCGGATTTTTGGGTTAGCCGGATCTTTGGGTAGCCGGAATTTCAGCCGGAGTTTGCAGGTCAAGAAGAAGAAGATGATGGAATGCAAAAAAAGCTGAATAGGTTTTAAAAAGTTTAGTTTTTACAACTTTGGTCCCTGTGGTTTAGATATGGTTTTAAATTTAACTTTTGAATATTTGAATTTTGGTCCTTGTAGTTTAGATATGTAATGTTTTCTATTTAACTTTTGAAAAAAAAAAATTAAGAATGTAATGTTTTTTATTTAAATGAAATTTAATTAGTTTTAATTAAAAAATTTAATAATTGTGTAATGATTGACGGGGCATTATTGGGCATTATCCCACTACGCCCTTTTTGTAAAAACGCCCAATAATGCCCCATGCTGACTGGACTGCTACGTGTCACAAAACGCCCCATGGTGGGGGCATTATTGAGCTAAACCACTACACATGGTCTAACCTTATTATTTGTTTTGGGCGTTTATCTTTTTTCTTTCTGCGTAAAGAGTTTTGTGGTGGTTGAGGTGCAGTGGTGGTGTGGGGGTGACGGTGGAAGTGGAGTGGTGGTGATGGTGTTTTGTGGTTGTGGGATGGGGGTTGTTTAGAGAGAGAAAGAAAGACATACGAGAGAGATGCAGAATGTAGAGAAAAAGAGAGATATAAAGAGGGAGAAAGAAATCTAATAAAAGAATTAGTTTTTTTCTTTTTTTAACTATAAGGGTATTTTGGTCATTTAACAATACTTAACCAAAAAATTCTAACAATGTTAAAAATTTGAACTCAAATGGTTAAAGAAAACGCTTATGGGGACTCAGGTCATTAAACTTTTTACTTTTGGACTCAACTGGTTAAAACTCATAAAACACAGTGACTCAAAAAGTAATTTACCCAAAAAAGAATCTCATTGGTGTATCATTCAATATGTAAAAGAGAAAACCTATGAGTACTCAGTGTGAAGGGGTATGAAGGAACACGTGACAGCCACGTTAGGTGAGAGAGATTTCCCCTTTAAGCCTCAAAAAGCGTAGGGTGAAAGGGGACGTGGAGCGACACGTGTCAGTTACTTTTTTATTTAATTTATTTAAAAATCAAATCAATAAGATTAAAAAAACATTTATTATATTAAATAAAGAAATAAGATTGCATAAACTTAAAAAAATACTGAAATAATAAAAACCTAACTAATAAGCATAAAAAAACAAACTAACTACGGTATTTTTTTCATGATATCTCTTTTCATTTCCTTGTACATTTCTTTTTCGTCACCGTCAAGGTGATCGATGTTCATGGCAAAGAATTTCACTTCCTCTCGTTTATTTTTTTTTCGCCAAATCCTTCTCCGTTTTCAAACTCATTTTTTGTTCAAAAAAGAGACAAGCTTTTCTGCTTTTCTTTTTGGTGGATACTTTATTGTTGGGGTGTTATTGAACGTACAAATACGTTCATTTAGATGGGTTAAACTTTTGGTGTAGTGCGCACCTGAAGTATATTATTTTTGTGCCCTCTTTTTGGATTCATCTCTATCGGGTGGGTGTTGCGCTTCAACGGCGATGTCATCATTGCTTAAGTTTAGATCATGCTCGGTATGGCATCCGAATGATTAGTAGAGGAGCTTGTTTTCGCCCTTTTAGACGATTCCTCTGCAACAGGTACTTTTGCCAATTTGGTAGCGTGCTCGCCACTTCCAAACAATGAACAAATTCGAACGACACTTTCTTTTTTTTCTTTATAAGTACTAAACGCTCGTGTCACGTGATCGCCTTCGGTTTCACCACTTTTTGAGGTGTTCTTGATGTTATCGTAGTAACCATTTGATGAAGGCTCAAGTGTAGAGAATCGGGCCATGACATTTCTGGAGGCCAATGATCGAGCTTCCAAGGGTGATTTACGAAAACGAGCATAACTTTGGCTACGGGTCTCTGTTTTAGGCGTTCGGTCAATCAAATCGAAGCATGAAACGAGGAGCACTCGTGGCAAAGACCCGGAAAGGACTTGTCCAAGTTTCGCCCCAAAAAACGCATTCTAATGGGAGTTTTGGACACTTTTTATGTTTCTTCGTTGTTTTATGCATGTTTTTGGGCTTGTGTTTGGCCCATGGCCTTTTTGTGGCTCATTTCGAATTTCAGTCTCTATTTATGTATTACTCTTGTAATTCCAATGGTCAGAAATCAATTTTGAGTTTAATCACTTTTCACTTCAAATTCTATGCCCTTTTGGTTGAATTTTGGGGGTTTCGGGAATAATATCACGGGTATTTGTAGAATCAACATGATTTGTTCTTCGTTATCATAGCACACGCTACGTCACCATTAAAGGCGGAGATGGTTGTATTTATTTCACACCACTTTGACGAGAGCTATCATTCCCCCCTGTAGAGCTCTCGTTTCATCATTTGGTGATAAATATTGTTTATTTGATCCCAAAATTCGTTTTTGTGTTGATTTGTACTGTTTTTTAAACAACATATTTAAAAAATGTATCCAAGATAAGATAAAATATATTCTTTTAAATATAATTTCTTTTCTGGAAAAAATAGAATAAAAATTAAAGTACCTAAAACCGGGTTCTTCGAAACATGTATCCCAGATTTTGTTAACACTACTTTTCATCGTTTGTCCATGGATGAACAACTCGGTTATCTACTTGGACCTTCTCCGCCTCGCTTTTCTTCATATGGCTTCTCTTTTTAACACACTTCAATTCACTTGACAACTAGCAAATCCAAATCAAATACCTTCATATTCATGTTACTTTAATAATCCAAAATTGGGAGCAAACTGAAAAGGGTAATTGTTTTGGTCAAAAATTACCGAATCAATTAAGTGATCAAATTAGTTTGTGAGGTAGTGTGCTAGTAATGTTTGCAAAAAATGTATTGAGTTGATTATTTATAAAAACAGTTTCAGGATATAGCCTCAGGATATAAAGCTATACCAATAATCAAACAATGAGTTGTAAAAGTAAAAAGCGGACACAGGATATACGAGGAAAGCCCTTGATCAATCTAGATCTCTGGCATAAAACCTCGGGAGCTGACAATCGTCGGCTGCCTTGCTCTTCTTATTGCTTGAATAACCAGGATACAGTGCAGGATAATGCTCAGATCGCTACTAAGTGTTACAATGATTGCAAGTGATGAGTGTTAGTTTGCGATTGCAAGAGAAATGTGTATGAGTTCGAGAGCTCGAAGTGAAGTGAAGTGTTCCTATGATCTGGCGTATCGTTTATATTGTTACAATAACAAACAACTTCTCCTATAAACTAGGGATACTTTGGAATATTCCCTCTTGAACATTGGAGACCTGTTCTTCCTGCTTCAACATCCATTTTCCAACTAAATGGAGCGAGTCTTCAGGAAAAAGAGTCCTTGTTAACGTTACGATCCTGCATCCATAACCTTCAAGCAAACCATTAGTAACTGCCAGGATACCGCCTCAGGATGTTACCAATATCCTGATCCGGTATCCTGATCGTAATCAGCTATCGTAAAATCAAGATATAGTGTCAGGATATAGGCTCAGAATTCCAACCATAACAGTAATGATAAGGATACCCTCTTTTGGTCGGATCCATGGATGATGACTGATGTATAATAGAAAGCCCCTCGTTTGAAAAAAAAATCATATGTAATGTTTCTAAGAAAATACAAAACTGATATTTCATAATTATTTGATGAGTAAACGTGCATGGTTTCTCATTATGGACAGTCAAACCAAGTAAAAACCCACATCGTGTGCAACAGTAGAATTTGCGACCAGGGTTTGCAGATGTCCATGATGTTTGAACGGTTGTCGGAGATCACATGAACAGAACATGACTCCATGGTTTGTCATTATTTTTGAAGTTGGATTTTAATGAGGCTTTCATTGTTGTGTAGAAAGGAGTATGTAGGGTTTTAAAAAGGTAGGTATGAAAGGTGACAGAGAAATTAAAGGACATAAATGCCCCTCATGTGAGGGGCACGTGGCGTGGGACAAACGGGAGTTACGGACGGTGTTAAGTCGATGGATTATAATTGTTAGATTAAGTAAACTATTGGATGAAAATTGCAATGTTTAAACTATTGGACTTAAAGTGTTAAAACAAGCAAACCACAGGGACGAAAATTGAGGTTTACTCTAGGGCCGTTCAAACCGCTCGGCGCTCGGCGCTCACTCGACACTTGTTCGGAAATTGCTCGAAAAATGCTCGTTCGATTTGACGCTCGGTTGTAAATGGGCCGCTCTGCTCGGTTCGATTTGTAAACGAGCCAAGCATGAGCAAAGGTCTGCTCGGCCCAGTTCGGCTCGAATTATTATTTTTAGTTAGTATATATATATATATATATATATATATATATATATATATATATATATAATATACATATACATATACACATACACATACATATATAAACATGTATATACACAAATATAAATTATACATATATATACACACACACACCTATATTTATACGAACATACATATATACTTAAATATAAATTAAATTTATATTTTTATATATACTACTCTATTAGATTTTGGTCAACTATATACAAATTAGAACTATATCTATATGTATTAACCCGATCACGCAAATAAAAAAATTAATATCAAATCTAAAAGTTAAACCCTAAACAGATAAACGACAGTCTGCTCATCGCCTCAATATTTTATGTCGTTACCCTAAGTCAATCGTCTCTTGCTCTCAACGTCATTATTCGTGCATTATGATCATCGCCTCGTCGGCCACAACATTGTTATTCATAAGAATAATTTTATGCCATGAAATGTGCTTGTTTATTAAGACATAATAACTTGAGGCCTTACATTGTCACTATTTCTCTCAGCAAATTTATATCGGGCGACACGGTTGTCCAAATCGCTCGAATTTCGCTCGCCGCTCGCTCGAAATATTTACTGCTCGGAAAATGCTCGCTTGATTTGTGGCTCGGTTTTAAATGAGCCGCTCCGCTCGGTTTGGTTTGTATACGAGCCAAGTACGAGCAAAGATCCGCTCGGTTCGGCTCGGCTCGTGAATAGCACTAGTTTACTCTTGATTTTTTGACAAAAGAAAAAAAAACTGGCCCACAATGTTGTAGCCTGTTGGCGAGTCAAAATACTTGTTTATGTCCAACTCTAATTAATAAAACAAAACCGCATATGGTTTGGGCCTCCTACTTTCCATGTTATGCATCACTAGTCTTGGACCTCTTGGGCTTTTTTCATAATTAAATCCAAGAGTTTTCGGCTCATAAAAAGAATTAGGGGTCCAGTTGGAGAAACCGTCTAGATAAAATATGTGCTCGTCTGAATTTCGACATTCCCCTCCTAAGAGGGGACATATTGACGGGTAGTCCGTAGGACGACCCTTAAATGGTATAAACGATAGCTAAGTCCTATATTTCACCAAGTAATTGTCTAGAATTAGATGACTACGTTTGCCTATATTTCAACTTGTTGCCCGACTACCTGCCATTGCTTTGTAATTGCTCTTTTTCGTGTAGAATGATATTGACGATGTTATATATTAAAAAAAAAATTCGGAGCCTAAAACAACATGAGTTAAGAATTGGAGTATTTATAATTTAGGTGTCAATTTGTCATTAACACTTTCTTCACATCTTTCATACAATTTAAATAGTTCTAATCTCACACTGCTTCTCTCGCATTCATACACAACATGAGTACATGACATGTGTACATGTGAAGGAAAACCTTGATTACATGTCAAAATCCCTACAAAAAATCATTTCCTAGAGCAAATTTCGGCCCCCAATTTATTTTGTATGGCTCAAGTGTGTTCTTGAAAGCACACCATCTTCAAACCCAAAAAACAAAGCTTTTTTATTTCATAATGCTAAAAAGGGTCCCTTTTCTTCTTCTTTTTCTTGCCTTTTGTTTCTTTTTATCAAATGAAGAATCCCATTTCACCATCTCTCAATCAAGACCCAGTTCAGGTTCGTCATATTTTTCTTAATTCTTTTCTTGATTTTGTTTAGATTTATCAAGAAAATGTGTTTTTCTTTTTTTTAATTCTTTTGATTTTGTAGGGAGCAAGAGGCTGCTTGGGGATGAACAGAAGAATAAGAATGCATCACTTGTTTTGGCTCAAGAAAGAACAACAAGAAAAGACCCTCTTAATAAATTCAGGAAATACACAGGAGGATGGAATATTAAAGAGCGCCATTATTGGGCTGTAATTTTCTTGTTTGATTCTTCTTTCAATTCTTTCTAAATTTAAATCATTATTTTTTTAAAATTAGAAAATGTTCAACAAAACCCTTTAATCTTCATGATTCTAATATCAAGAATTGATTATTGATTAATCAATACGATTACAAACTAATGATAGATAGACGAGCAACCAGCTGCGCCGCTACCCTCTATCAAGAACAGAAAGAAAAAAAACGAAAAGTGCATGGAAACCCTCATTAAATAATTTGTTAACTAAATAACGAATTAAAGATCTATTTTACCATATATTAATCTGCCCCGTATGTTTAGAACATGTAATCCCTAAGACTAAGGCTGGAGGATGTGGGGGCGTCACCCCAGCCAACTAAGCACCTATAGTGCCTCATGGGGCTCCATCACCACACCCTCCATTTTAGACTGCGGGGTATGGGGCGGGGGTTTGGGCGTGGGTGGGCTGAAAACGCCCAAGCCACCACCCCGGGTGGGCATGGGTTTGGGCGTGGCCCCTTTTTCGTGGGTTTGAAGCCGGGCGTGGGGCGGTCTGGCCAAGCTGACATGGCGGACTCTAATTGGACAAACCAAAGAAGCCGTTGGGCTAGCCGTTGATTTAACTATCAATGGCTCAGATCTAGCGAAGCCCACCAAACCCACGCCCCCAACCCCCGCCCCACCATACCCTGTTTAAATGTGGGTCGCCCCATGTCTGCCACCCCAAGCCACGTGTCAACAAATGCCCCAACCCAAGCCCAACCCCCGCCCCACCATACCCCGCAGTCTTAAGAGGGGGGCGCTATACACACTTCACCACCATGGTAACGTCAGAATTTAAGGGTTCAGGTGGGGCCCACAAGTTTTAAACCAATGAATTTTTTTTTAATTTTGTTTAATAAGGACTCTATCCACACCATGCAAATTAAAGGGGGCTTCATGACATAGATTGATCATAGGTGACGCTGACGTAGCCTGATAAAGCCCCTAAAGGGCTCCAACCACACCCTCAAGCCTAAGAAAATTGGAAAAACATTTTCTGAAGTTGGGTTTTATATAAGATTCTTAATTTTATTTGAGTTAAGGGATAAAATTACAACCACATTAGTTCATGATACATGAGACAATAACATTATACACAGTTTAAGCATGAAGTACAACATCACATAGCCTATACATGTTGCTAATTCATATGTTATTAATAATAATAATATTAATAATAATAATATTAATAATAATAATAATAATAATAATAATAATAATAATAATAATAATAATATATGCATAAGCCTATATACATAAATATCTTTTATTTGAAAGTATTTCATTTGTTTTACAAGTACTAACTTATTTCATAAAAAAATATTCTTTTTAATTAGTCATTTCTTTTTTTATGTACTTAAAATAAAAGTAATAATTGATATTAGGACAAATGCCTAAAAAACACACAAAACATATGCATGCAACGAAGGAATGAAGTGATCATGTTAATTTTTGTGTCAAAGATTATTTTCAAAAACACCATGGTGCTAGTGATAATTTAAATATTCCTAAAAAAATAACAATAGGAGATTCATGCTTTTTTTTTTTGTATATATAACGTCACTTGTAAAGACTAAAGAGTTTTCTATATTTATAATAACTATAACACATTGTATATATGGTTGACCAGTCTGTGGCTTTCACGGGTGCACCGTTCTTTGTGGTGGGTGCAATTTGGTTCGTGATCTTTGGTCTATTCTTATCTATAACATGCTTCTGCTACTGTTGTTGCCGGAAAGAACCTTTCGGCTATTCCAAAACCGCTTACACTGTATCACTCGTTCTTCTAATTCTGTTCACCATCACCACAATGTACATGATCACCATCTCAACTTAAATCCCTTAACTGATTTTTAATTACAAAATAAATCACCATGAAAATTATTTCATTCGTTTTGCAGTGTTGGATGCATCGTTTTGTACACGGGTCAGGGGAAATTTAACTCAAGTACAAAAAAAGCGTTGAAATATATCGCTCATCAAGCTGAAATAACTGCTAAAACACTTGGTAACGTGTCGGATGATCTTGCTGCTGCTAAAAAAATAGCCGTTGCACAAGTGTTTTTGCCGGTTGATGTGCAAGCTGACATTGATAAGATACAAACTAAGCTTAATGCTTCGGCTATTGAACTCTCTAAGAGAACCGAAGCGAATAAAAAAGACATTCAGAAAATCCTTCGAACTGTGTATGTTTTGCATACCCCTCTACTATATGAGGCCACTAGGGTTTTAGCCAAATTACCACCTCCAACTCACCATACAATAGCAAAACTATTGGTAGGGCGAGATTTGGATAAACCTTACTGTTATCCCTGTTGATAGAGAGGTTACTTTCAGATAAACCCTGGCACCTCCGAGTCCTTATATATAAGCCCAAAGGTGGATAGGATGATTTGGCCAGAGGCGATGTGATGTTTATAAAACTACAATACGACGTTTGGCGTAAAAATGTTGATGTGGCGTGGGCCATAAAACAAAAAAAAAATGGAGTGATGGTTCCCTAAGCATTGCCTTTGGGTTAAATTAACCATCCTTGAGCCAAAATCCTACAAAGGTTAAATGAAAATTTTGTTTTAATTTTAACCGTTTGATATGTATGTAATCTTGTAGGAGAATAATGTTGATTGTTATATCCGTGGGGATGTTGCTTTTGACGTTTATTGGATTGAGTAAGTTTCTTTGATTCATGATGACTTTATTTTTGCTTGTTTAATTAAGCAAATCCAAATTCAACCGCCCTCTAATATTTCCACAAACTTTTCCTAAGCAATCCCATAAATCTTATTACATTTTCAATCATAATTGTTTTTATATTTATTTCTCATAACCATTTTCAAAAAGTACTATATAATTATTATTATGTTTTTCATAAGTTTATCTTATAAAAGGTTGATAGGTTTAAAGTTATAAAATTTAATTTGTTGTTTTCTTATAAGCTTAATATTTTTTTATATAAAATCAACAAACATGTTTATAAAATAAAATATTTGTTAATAAAACTTGGCCATGATTGCTACACATGTGTTATTGATATTTCATTGCGGATGGTCTAACTTTTTAGATCGAAATAACCATCAAAAGTCATTTTTGATAGTATACAGCTAACATCTAAAAGTTCTAATTTTAGACAAGACCTTATAAGACACCGAGGGAAAATCATATAAATAGTCAGTCATTTTTTTTTTCAAAAAATCATGTAAGTTATAATATTATTTAATTTTAAAAATGAAACTAAAAAACTTAATAACAATTTTTATTCCATTCCAAACATCAGGGCAAATTACATAAGTATAGCAGGTAGACGAGCAACAAACTGCGCCGCCATCCCTTTCTGAATAGAAAAACCCAATCTACTAAAAACAAAGCCCCGCCCCTGAGGGGTCGAAAAGTTGCTATGGACCACACGCTGCACTCTAGACAAGAACCGAACTGCCTTCGGCGCCAAGGAGCCGAACGTGTCAAACGCCAGGGGGACAAAAGCATGCTGATTATCCTCACAAGCTTTCGCGTGCTTTTCCACCTTCTTTGACTCTGCTTTCAGTACCGCTTGCCCCGCCACAAACCCATTTTCCCGGAACCCGGCTAGTGGGGATACACCTGTGAGATCGACACAAGCATGTTTCCTGCCCTCCCAACCAAAAAAACTAGCACGTCAGCTGGGCGTATGGTGGATCTCCCCTCCGACGGGTCTGTAAGAAAATTAACCGGTGCCTCTTTCTTCGCCGAGATCCCTGCTCGTCTGAGAATATCCATTAACGCGTCTCGCACAAAGTCATGGTGATACTTAAACCCCGGCAACTCTCTACAGTGTAACGCATGCTCCCCGTATTTATCCAGGCATGCTTTACGGCAGACTGGGCAAGTTTCATCATTCGGGAACATGGGGATCATCAAACGGTACTTAAGGATTGATCGATACTCCACCGCTGACATACGTTGACCCAAACCTTCAATGGGAATAACAGTTAAGAAATCCTGAGCGTGAGGCCTCTGTAGGCATTCAATGACGGCTTTCTGGCGGGGTGACAAATGGAAATCTTCTCCCAATCTTTGTGCGATTCGACAACAAAGGGCATTCGCCAAGTTTTCTGTGGCTTTTTGGGGGCGGTGTCCTTGTTAGAGAAACCGCCGAGATCAAAGTCAGGTAGAGATTCATGCAAGTGTTCCAAGGCGCTAGCATAATCCGGAAAAAAAATAGTCGTTACATTTATTTATGTTTGCAAAAGTCGTTAGGCACTCCCTAGTAAGAGTTGAGAGTTCTAAGGGAGTACTCGGCTTAGGCGAATAATACTCGGTCTCAAAAGCCTACCTTGTAATGATTACTCGGGTTGTGAGAACATGTTTTACAACAACGCTTCTCGTTAAGAAATTATCAATCAATAGTCACTATATTTTAATAACATTTTTTAAATAATAAAAGTCAACTGATAAATGACACGTGGAACATTTTTACGCAATAAAAAGAGAAAAATGCAATTTGCGTCCCTGTGGTATGTCCCAAACATCAATCTGAGCCCCTAAATTAAATTTTTGGTTTTTTGAGCCCCTGACCTTATGAATTCATAACACTTTGAGTC
Organism: Helianthus annuus; assembly: GCF_002127325.2. Classification (NCBI taxonomy): domain Eukaryota; kingdom Viridiplantae; phylum Streptophyta; class Magnoliopsida; order Asterales; family Asteraceae; genus Helianthus; species Helianthus annuus. Next base: position 90,047,588 of record NC_035445.2, on the reverse strand, counting down.
CCTGCCGTCAGTTTGACTGTTTGAGGCAGGGGTAAGACCGTCTTTTGGCATATATTAATAACACTTTGCGTCCCTATGGTATGAGTGAAATATAAACCTGAGCCCCTAAATTCATTTTTTTTTTCTTTTTTCTTAAGAAATCTAATAATTCAAATTAACTCTTTTATTTTTAAATAAATGCAATCTAATAATTAACTCTTTTTAAATAAATGCAATCTAATAATTAAATGTATACTATATATAACAAATTATTAAAGCCTAAATTCTCTTTTATTTTTAAATAAATGCAATCTAATAATTAACTATTTTTAAATAAATGCAATCTAATAATTAAATGTATATTATATATAACAAATTATTAAAGCCTAAACTGTATATTAAATGTAAACTTTTAATACATACAATACAGAGACAAAACGTCATACCAACTATATTAAATGTAAACTTTTAATACATACAATACAGAGACAAAACGTCATACCAACTTCGTAGACTTGACGGAACTTACAGACTCGATAACAAAAGACCGTAACATACAATATAGAGACAAAACGTCAAAGATCCACAAGCAATTGTGGATCTTTACTGACGGGTGCACTTCGGAATGTAGCAGATATGAATGAATATAACCTCAGTGTAGGTAATTACATATCTGCCACTGGGGTTATATTCATTCATATGAATGAATATAACCCAAGTGGTAGATATGTAATTAGCGAGCTCTGGAATTTCAAGGAAAATCGAAGAGCTACACTGGGGTTATATTCATTCATATCAATCACTTTTTTATGTGCACCGCACCATCTTCTAGGAGGTTGTCAAGTGTTCTCGCCTTCGTAGTTGGTGTTTTGCGTATCTTTACATCCGCAGCCATTCTGTACAACAAAACACATTCAAATGAGGAACACATTCGAATCAAACCAAAAATCAATATGAGGAACACATCAATCCGAAACTGATCCAATCAGTTCTTAATATGAGGAACCCAAATCATCGAATCAAACCAAAAATCAATATGATGAACACACAAGAATCAAAACCAAAACACATTGAAAACCACTGATCCGATCAGTTCTTAATATGAGGAACCCAAATCATGGAATCAAACCAAAAATCAATATGATGAACACACAAGAATCAAAACCAAAACACATTGAAAACCTCTGTTTTGATACCCTAAACCCTCAAGAATCAAAACCAAAACACATTGAAAACCTCTGTTTTGATACCCTAAACCCACAAGAATCAAAACCAAAACACATTCAAAACCTCTGTTTTGATACCCTAAACCCTAAACCCACAAGAATCAAAACCAAAACACATTCAAAACCTCTGTTTTGATACCCTAAACCCTAAACCCACAAGAATCAAAACCAAAACACATTCAAAACCTCTGTTTTGATGCATTTTGAACAATATACTCAGTTGATACATCAAACCCAAAATCAACCCTCTGTTTTTTCAAAATCAACCCAAAATCATCGAATGGAACCCAAAATCAACCCTCTGTTTTTTCAAAATCAATCCAAAATCATCAAATGGAACCCAAAATCATCGAATGGAACCCAAAATCAACCCTCTGTTTTTTTACAAAATCAACCCAAAATCATCGAATGGAACCCAAAATCAAACCCAGAATCAACCCTCTGTTTTTTCACAATATAAACACATTCAAATCATCGAATCAAACCAAAAATCAATATGAGGATGAAGATGAACCTGCTCTGTTCGATGATGAAGATGTTCGATGATGAAGATGTTCGATGAAGATGATGAAGATGATCTGTTGATTTGTTCGATGAAGATGATGATGATGATGATCTTGGGAGTTGGGAGAGATATTGGGAGTTGGGAGAGTTGTTGATGATGATAATGAAACTGGTGGACTGCTATTAAGTGTAGATATTAAGGGTGGGGGTATTATGGACTTTTCACAACTGTCAAATGGTAAAACTGACGGAACACTGACGGCAGGGACTCAAAGTGTTATGAATTCATAAGGTCAGGGGCTCAAAAAACCAAAAATTTAATTTAGGGGCTCAGGTTGATGTTTGGGACATACCACAGGGATGCAAATTGCATTTTTCTCCAATAAAAAAACTTGACTATTTTGCATAAAACATAAATGGAAAATTACGAAAATGTTGGTTGACCAAACCTGTTTTTAAATTTGTCAAGCTCCTGTGTCCTTGGAGCGGCGGGATGCGTCCTTCAAGCGTGGGATGCGTCCTTAGAGCGAAACCCAATAAAAAATGGACACGTGGCCACGGGATGCGTCCTTCAAGCATGGAATGCGTCCTTCAAACACGAGATGCGTCCTTCAAGCACGGGATGCGTCCTTCAAGCACGGGATGCGTCCTTGGAGCACGGGATGAGTCGGGCAAGTTTCTGAAGCATCCAGTGAGATTTCCGACGAGTTGCATATTTCCGATGAGTTTTCCGGCGAGTTATTTCACTGAAACAAGCCCCCATTGTCCTTCAAGCATTAAGTCTATGGAGGCTTCTCCTTTTGTCTTTGTCTAGCCTTGTGATTCTGAAACCAAAAAAACACATTCTTGCCTTCAATGTGTCCATACGTTTGCAATCTACCGGTTATCTCCTGAATCTGATCGGCTGTTGGTGTTCTCAACCCTTGTCTATGCAGATTCTCCAACTTGTCTATATGTCCTTTAGTAGGGTTCCACCTACTCGCCGCCGGTGTCCCGGCTGCTCCACCTCCGACCACCATTGCGGGTACCTCCGATGTGCCACTGCAGCCGTCCATAATCACGATTGGAGAAAACTAAAAAACAGTTTGATGGTTTGTTTTCTTTTTTGCATGGGCTTTCTAATGATGCAATCTACCGGTTATCTCCTTGGAGGCTTGTTACAATGAAATAACTCGCCGGAAAACTTGTCGGAAATTTTTGCTAGACTCGATAAAACAATGACATGTGTGTCGTAATCTTGGTCTTCGAACGTGTCAACCTTCTTTGGTCGGGGGAGCTGTCTCTGTTTTTGATGAAGGCCTCCGGGGAGCATTAGAGGACATTGTTGTTTGTGGGGGTGCTTTTTTTGGAGATCTCCAGTGGAGGTTGGCTTCTCTCCCGACCCGGTTCGGAGGCTTAGGGATTTGTACGGCCGAGGATGCCTCTCATATGCTTTCGTGGCTTCAAGGGCCTAATCTTGGGGTTTACAAGACCACATACTTCGAGAATGTGGTGGGGATGTTTTAGACTCCGATTACAGGAGTGCGTTGGACCTTTTGCATAGTTCTCTTCCCGACCTTGATATTGGCGGTTTCTACATTAAATACACCGCCCCTCCTAAATCCCAGAAAATTCTGGCGAATGCCTTATATGGCGAAATTGTCAAGAGGTTTGAAGAGAAGTTTGTCTTATCCCCTCGGCAAAGAGCTGTGTTTGAATGTCTACGTGCCCCACATGCTCAAGATTTTCTGTCTGTCGCACCTATTGAAGGCTTGGGGCAACACATGTCGGCTGTGGAATACCGTGCTATCCTTAGATACCGACTGATGATTCCTTTGTTCCCAGTTGACGAGCCATGTCCGGTATGCCGCAAAGCGTGTTTGGATTCTTTCGGCGAGCACGCGATCCACTGTAAAGAGCTACCAGGGTTTAAATATCGGCATGATTTGGTGAGAGATGTGTTATGTGATGTTCTTAAGCGGGCCGGGATCTCTGCCAAAAAGGAGGCTCCAGTAAATTTCCTGACTGACCCCTTAGAGGGGAGGTCCACTTTACGCCCGGCGGACATCCTTGTGTTTGGATGGGAAGGGAGAAACACGCTTGTGTAGATTTAACTGGAGTCTCCCCCCTTGTCGGGCTCAAGGACAAGGGCTTTGTCGTAGGGCAAGCGGTGCTCAAGGCAGAGGCGAGCAAAGTGGCAAAACATGAGAAAGCCTGCCTGGAGAATCAACATGTGTTTGTCCCGTTTGCGTTTGATACCTTTGGTGGTCTCGCTCCTGACGTTGTGCGACTTTTGAATCGGGTTCAAAAAGTCGTTAATAGTAATTCTTCGTCGCTAAAGGTTTCAATCTTTGTATTTAGTAGAATTGGTTTTTCTATTCAAAAGGGGGTGGCGGCGCAACTTGTTGCCCGACTACCTGCCATTGCTTTGTAATTGCCCTTTTTCGTGTGGAATGATATTGTCGGTTTAGATTAAAAAAAATAAATGACTATTTTAACAATTTGTGTACTTAAAATAATTATTTACATGATTTCCCCTAGTTAAAAACTTTAGTGATGACCTGTAAATAGCTTTGATCATAATTGAAAAACATAAACAATGATGGTTTAGAAGTGGTAAAAACTTACAACCTGAAATTAAAAATTGATTAAAGATTCAAAGTTAAGGGGAAGGGGCACTCAAGAGTAGTACTCAAGGTCGGCTCTGGGCCCGGTAAACCCGTGCAGACGCCCGAGGTCCAAAATTTCAAAGGGCTCGAAAAGTCTTTATAAGCTTGTTAATATTTATTAAATTATATATCTAGTATATTTATCTGTTTACTATGCAAAAAAAGTTTTGGTGGTGCATTGGTAAAAACCATCTCAAAATAATGCAAAGGTCTCAGGTTCAATTCTTTCCTCTATCACTAAGTTTTTATTTTTGTAATTTATTTACCCTTAATCATAATTTTGGGCCCAAATTTTTTCGTCTCCCGAGGCCTAAATTTTTTCAAGAGTTTCCGGGGACGGCTCTGGTAGTACTCTTGCTCTTACCAATCAAATTCCCCCATGTCAGAACTATTAGAAACTACTCTTAAGCCACAAAACACTGGTAACAACGCCCTACATTTTCCTTAAACATATACCCCTAAACCATGACCTCATTCTTTTACTTCATCCACCAATCACACACATACCTTTCAAGAGATGGATCCCACCTCAAACTCCTTCTCTCCTACCCTTGTACGGGGTCACCTTAACGGAAAATCAACCCGCCAAGCCTACGCTTATGGGTAACGGCGGTGTTATGGCACAAGAAAGAGGGAGGTGCCCCGTCCCCCTTATGCAATTTTTCACTTTTTCTGATAAACTTTTTAAGGTTGACTTTTTTTGTTTTAAATGCCTACTTGCAGTGTTTTCCATTCTTGGCATGCAATGCATAGTATACACGTGAGTGAAATTCCCTTCATTAAACCGACTATTATTAGATTTTTTATCTAATAATAAATAAACTGAATGGTTGCAGATTGGTGTTATTTGGATGGATTTTTGTGACCCTAACATTTATATTATGCAGCGTGTTCCTTTGTCTCCACAAGTAAGTTCGATTTCAATACTGTTGGTCAATAATGTTCGTATATTGATTTCTAAGTCAAGTTGTAGAAAATGAGATGTATTTGTAGGAGGTTTTTGGAAATGTTTTGGTTTCAAAGAGTTTTTATGCTAATATATAGTGCTATTTTGGAAAACCTTTTCAGAATGCCACGTTTAAAAATATTTCACAAATAATGTTTTCTCTATTATGAATGCGATTTTACTTGGGAAGTATGGTGTGACAGGAATGTTCAGGGAATGTAAAAGTTTTTAATCATTGAATATGGTACAAAATCCATTCTAAATGGCTATTTCTTACAAGATTCAAATCATAATGGCGATTTCTGCAAAAGTACTTACAAGATTCCAATAACAATGGCGATTTCTGCAAGTGAAGCCAATCATAATGGCGATTTCTACACAAAAGCCATTCATATTGGCGATTTCTATTAAAGTTCTTACAACTTTGAAAAAGTACTTACAAGATTCCACATTGTCTGCTAATATTGCAATTCAAAATGGCGATTTCTGCACAAAAGTCATATTGGCGATTTCTATTAAAGTACTTACAAGATTCCACCATTGTCTGCTAATATTGCCATTCAAAAGGGCACTATATAAATGTATAAATACAAACGGAAATAAGACATGGAAATAACTACGGCCCACAAGTCATCGCCAAGTTCCCTTTGTATAAGTGAGTTCTTCTCGGATTAAGATACACTCACTTGGAGGGAGAACAATATTTTGCAATCCGAACCGGCTAGGGTGCAAAGGAACCTACAATTTTAAAGCTCAGAAACACGTCATTTGAAACAAGACAATCCCATTGTCTTAGGTTTTTTCCTACCATTTCAAAAAATAAAGGTGAATATCGGTTTTTCATTGGAAAAGTTATAAAAAAAAACATACATTTCCTACCATTTCAAAAAATAACTCCTGCTTTGTTATTTACGTGTATATATAACCCATTCAAAAAACAAAAGTCCGAATACCTGTGAGCATGAATCGCCATTCTTAATGGAGTGTGTACCAGAAATCTCCTTTGTGAATGATATGTGTACCAGAAATCGCCATTTAGAATGGCTACACATGCAGAAATCGCCATTATGATTGGAATCTTGTAAGAAATTGCCATTTAGAATGGATTTTGTACCATATTCAATGATTAAAGCTTACACATTCCCTGAACATTCCTGTCACACCCTACTTCCCAAGTAAAATCGTCATTCATAATGGAGAAAGCGTTATTTGTGAAATATTTTTGAATGTGGCATTACTTGTGAAAAGGTTTTCCAAAACAACACTATATTAGCAAAAAACTCGGTTGCAAAGGAGTTCGCTATCTATAGCAGCAGACTAAACGAACTCCTCATGAATGTTGTCATGCCAAAACTCAAAAAATCATAGAAACAGGCTATTATTAGAATTTTTTTACTAGCAGAATCAAATTTATTCTGCTCCTTTAACTAGCGGACTCTAACTAAGTATGTTACTTTCACTAGCGAACTCTAATTGAGTTTGTTATTTTTACTAGCAGACTCCAGACTCCGTAGAAACCAAAACAAGTTCAAAAACCTCCTAAAACATTTGCGGTTTCTCTAAACAACCTAAAAATATCCACCATTATATTTGATTTTTCTATAATAACTTGTGTTCATTAACCTTTTTAACTAATGTTTAATAATGACTTGTATCTCGCAATTGATAGCGCGACTGCAGACAGCTGCGAAGCAATGAACCAATGGGTCCAAAACCCTACGGCTCACACGACTCTAGACGACATACTTCCATGTGTAGACAACACCACGGCTCACGATACCTCAAAGAGGTCCAAAGAGGTCACGGTCCAACTCATAACCGTGATCAACCAAGTCATAAGAAACGTCACAAATGGCAATTTCGCACCAAGCAATGCACCACTTTACTACAACCAATCTGGCCCAACAATGCCACCCCTTTGCAACCCATTCAATCCGGACTTCACTAACCGAACATGTGAACCCGGTGAAGTGCCATTGAGTAACGCCTCAAGTGTATATAGTAAATATGTTTGTCAAGTTTCATCTAACCAGATATGCACCACCACGGGCCGTCTAACGCCTGACTCGTTTAACCAAATGTCCGCTGGGATAGAACTAGGCTACTCGTTGTGGTTGTACGGGCCGTTTTTGGTGGATCTTCAAGATTGCACATTTGTCCGGAAGACGTTTACAGACATATCTCGAGATCATTGCCCGGGGCTATGTCACTACCTCAACTGGATATATGTCGGGCTGTTGATGGTGTCATTGGCGGTGATGTTTTCGCTCGTTTGTTGGGTGATTTACGCGAGGGAGAGGAGACACCGGGTTTATACGAATACGGTTATTGGTAGAAGTGGTCGGGGAGGGGAGAAAGATATGTAAAGAAGGTTGTGAACGATTTTTTTAGCAACGGAGGTTTGTAAATATTAGTGTAGAGGAATGATCATGGCTAAATGTTTGTGTGGTTATAGTGTTCAATTCTTTGTAGTTTGGGATTTAATAGATTGTATACATTAATAAATATATACTTAGATTATCACAATAACACTTTTAACATGGATAAGAAGTTTATGGTAATTATTTGATCAAACTCTAACCGATTTTAAAATTTTCTTTGGGCTTCCAATTTAAAAAATGGTTGAGCCGACTCAGCATCTTCTTAGTAGGAAGATTCAATACGATTTCAACCACCGCATATTCAATACACATACACTTTGTTCTGGCTGAACATTAATTAAGTCTAAGCCAAAGCCACTACTTACTCTCATGTTCGAGTATTACTTAGTACTACACTCGTGTTCGAGTTTGATCAAATAATGGATCCTTTCTCTATGGTGGGCTAACGAATGTTGCTTTGCATACAGATAGGCTCTAGGTGGATCCAAGCATTTATTAAGATCATTGCTTAAAGCCCAATGGACTTCTTATAGTAGTCGGTCGAAGACTTGGAAATCTTTTGTAGCTTCAACGTCCAAACACACTTGCCAACATAACGCTCATGTATTTGATCATGTCACAAATATTAGAGTAAATTGCCATTTTAGTCCCCGAGTTTTTGTCCAAGTTGTTATTTTAGTCCAAATAGTTTTTTTTTTTCTCCTCTGGATCCCTGACTTTTCCTTTTTCTTGTCATTTTGATCACATTGCCTAACGTAGTCTAAAAACCAGGTTATAATCAGGGGTATTTTTGGCATTAAATTATTATGAGGTTTATAAATTATGTTGTAAACTACCCCAGGTTATCACTACACAACAGTTATGCCAAAAATACCCCTGGTTATAACCAGATTTTTAGATTAAGTTAGGCAATGTGATCAAAATGACAAGAAAATGAAAAAGTCAGGGACCCAGAGAAGAAAAAAACTATTTGGACTAAAATGACAATTTCGACCAAACCTCAGGGCCTAAAATGGCAATTTACTCCAAATATTATGAAGGTTATTATGATGTAAATGAGTTTAGTCTAAGCCTAAACCTGACAAAGTTTAAATTTAACTCATTTCAAACTTTGTTTCTAAAACTCGAGTTCAAGTTATATCTAATGTTTACAAACTAAACTTTGCTTGGTTTAGTTTTTCACTATTTTTTATTTGCACATATGCATAATTATCTTTTTATACATTTGTATTTCTTTATACGCAGCGGCGTAGCTTTCAAGGGGCCGGGTGGGCGCCCGACCCCTCGAACTTTTCGCTCAGTAGTGTTATGTATGTACGTTTCGTATAGAATTTCTTAGGTATATACGTTTTCGACCCCTCGGTTTTATTAAAAAAATTAGAATTTTTAGGTTCGGTGACTTCCGATCCTCAGTGGAAATTTTTAAGCTTCGCCACTGTTTATACATATAACAAAAGATATATATTTTAGTTTTCTAATTTGTATAAGTGTGCATATATAATTCATTACTATGTTGAATTACATATATTTTGCTATATATACACACACAATGCTCGTTTAAGCATACGAGCCTAATCAGACGTAGGTCGAACCGAGTTCGTTAATGAAATGGGCTCCAACTTAGGTCTGAGCTCAAATCTAGCTCACTTAATCATGATTTGATTTGAAATTTTAGCTAGCAGATCTCTAGTTACTTACGAACTACCCGACTCCTTCACACCTCTAAAAGTCGTCAATGAAGATGATGCGCTCTCTCTCTATATATATCTACATATACATATAGGTTTATATTGATGTGATTGTTTGTGTTGATTGTGTATATGACGCTACATACGTATAAATATAAACATTACACGCTACAAATACCTCTACATATACATGTCACTTTACTTGATTAAAAAAAATAACAATATTCTCTATATAATTTGTTCCTTCAAACTACGCAAAAGCTGCTACCCAATGTCCCCAGCTACTTTAGCAAATAAACGACTCTTTTAAAACTAAAACATATTATATGCTCTTAGCGTATGTTCTTAAGTCGCGATTAAATAAACCTTAATTAAATAAAACGTCTAGTGTATGATGTTTGACCTACAAAATATCACCTTTTATTTTAAATTGTTAACATATAAAGATCAAATTGACCTTTCTTAATTAATTATGTTATATTATATTATATGATTGGATAAATAATACCATAAACAACATTCTATCAATTCGTAACGTAAATGTTATATGTTAATTTAACTTAAAGACGTCAAAACGGAACCTCTTTTGTTGACTTTAAGTAATATGACTTTAATATGGAGAACCAACAAAGTGTACATACCTATAGCTAACCCAACAATAGGATGGCAAAATCCAGAAACTACTTATAGAAACAATATAAAATATATATGGTTAACAGAAATATTAGCTGTCACATTTTATATTTATATTGGGATATAGTTATAGGGGGATGGTTCAAATGAAAACCACTTTTAACGCGAAAACTCGAAAACTAACTAAAAAAAGCCTAAAAAACACACAAAATTTTTTTTTTTTTTTTTTTTTCAATTTTTTTAATAAAAATCGCTAGTTTTTATATATAAAAAAAAACTTTTTTTCAAAAAAAAAAAAAAAAAAAAAAAAAAATTTGTGTAGTGCACATGTGTAATAATACACATGTGTAGTACACAGACACATGTGCAGTATTACACATGTGCACTACACAAAAAATTTTTTTTTTTTTTTTTTTTTTTGAAATTTTTTTTTTTTAATAAAAAAACCTGCGAAAATTTGATTGAAAAAAAAAATTTTTTAAAAAAAAAAATTTTTTGCATGTTTTTTTGGCTTTTTTTAATTAGTTTTCGAGTTTTCGCGTTAACTAGTGGTTTTCATTTGAACCTTCCCCTATAGTTATATCGATACAGGTGTATAAAATCGTTATCACATTGTATATAACTAGTAAATTTCTTCGCGTGATGCGGCAGAAATGTAAAGTAACTCGAATTTGTATAATAAAGATGAGGATTGTTTCTGAACAAAGTTACATTAAAACGTGATAAACTGAAGATGTACATAAGAATAAGCACAGAAGTATATTATAATATGATTCGACTTATTTGCGGGAAAAATTTACGTCGATCCACACTAAAGTCCTAAACAATGTAAATGGGTAAACACACTATGTAACGCGTGATCGGATCCCATTACATACCTGGACGAACATCGACACAGTATAAATGAGGCAGACACATATTTGTAACATTTAAAATGGGATAATTGCACTACATAAATGGGTTAAACACACTATTTACTTACACAATGCATTATTCATTCATTTTAAAAATGTTAGTTTCTTATACTCTACTAACGGAAATATTTTTTTTTTAATATGCAATAATCCTATACTCTACTAAAGGAAATATATTTTTTTTTTTGGTTTTATTGTATAGTATATTTAAAAAGAATAATAAATCATACAAAAATAATTTAAGTTTTATAAAAGTTGATCACCTAAATTATATTAAATAGGCAAATTGGAAAATAATAATCCCATCTTTCTGAAATTTGACGATAATAATCTCAAGTCAGTTATTAACCAATAATAATCCGACCTCGTCCAATTTTTTTGTAAAATAGTCCGCCGTTAAAATAACTTAACGGAGTTAAGTTTTTTTTTTTTTGAATTACAAACTGATGTTTTATGGGTTTTGATCAGAACGAGGATATGAGTTGATTGATGTAAAACTTACCTCGAAATACTGCCCCCCAACCCACGAAAACGGTGCTTCAATTCGGGTGTTTAACTTCCAATTAACAAAATTCAAGCCATTTCGAACACAAATTTTGAGGTAAGTTTTACATCAATCGACTCGTATCCTCGTTCTGATCAAAAGCCCTAAAACATCGGTTTGTAATTCGGAAAAAAACTTAACTCCGTTAAGCGTATTTTAACGGCGGTCTATATTACAAAAAAAATTGGATGAGGTCGGATTATTATTGGCTAATAACTGACTTGAGATTATTATCGGACAATTTCAGAAATATAAGATTATTATTTTCTAATTTGCCTATTAAATAAACCTTAACAGAGATTATTATTTTACAATTTGACTATTAAATAAACCTCAACAAAAAGACAATTCTTTTACCCTCCCAACACATTAGTAAAATCTTTTTTGGCAAAATGGTCGGGACATATTCCTAAATCCTAACTATTAAAATTGATTCAATTGAAAATCCAAAATATATTTATTTAATACTTAAAAATATATTTTTTTTTTCGGGTATTTGATTTGTCGTTCTCTCCTATTTCTTGTTTCCGAAAATCCTAGTTCTTGAAAAAGTCAACATCGATAAACGTCTTTGCATTATAATAATGATTTCCAAAAATATCAATATCGAGTATTGAGAATATTGGCTATTAAAAAAATACTAGTAGTATTCAAACACTTGTAATATACAATATACAAACACTTGTAATGTAATATATAAACATGTTCTGAGCATCATAATCAAACAAGCTTAAGGATTGGTTCATGGTCAAATCCGCAAATATGTATTCTATTTAACCAGCCAAGTCGCACGTCTCTAAGCTTGCTCCTATAATTACATCTTTGTATACCGTATAACTTGAACCCTCAACATCAGTGGCGAAGCTTGACCCAAATGATGGGGGGTCGAAAACGTATATACCCAAAAATTTCTATACGAAAACTACATATATAACACTATTGAGCAAAAAGTTCGGGGGTCGGGCACCCCTCACCGCCCCTTCTATACTTCGCCACTGCTCAACATAATAAAGAAACATTTCCTACATACATTAACATGTTTATACTACAAGCTCTTTGATCAGCAAATTATATATTAAAAAATTACAAACTATATGCTGATAAAAATATGAAAATATGCAAAATTTTATTTTTTAATGTGATTAGTCAACTTTTATGTTTGTATTTATTATTAGAAGTGGACTTTTTTGTTCTCAAATTAGGGTTTCATGGTTCTTAAATGAACCCATGTGAAGCCGGGTCGCGGAGAACACCATGTCACCCTCGGAAAGGCTTCCGTTGATGCCCAGCTTCCCTGTGATCTCCATCCCTAGTTGCCTTGAACCATTTCAAACCATTTGAACATTAAAATTTGAACGTTGTATCAATTAAATGCCAGTTTAGAAGCATTTAAAAAAAACAACGCCAATTTTTAAAAACTACATATTTTTTACACAATTCTCCTCTTCAATAATCATACACATCATATTACATGATGGATTCTTCATCTTCATTGAATGAAATTAATGATTTTTCGTCAACGCATTAATGAAGACGACAGAAATCATTACGAAGGAAGAAAAAAATGTGTCACAAATCATTATGTTCATTTCTATAATTAATATAGTGCACACATTCGTTTGGTGGCCGACTATTTTTTGCAAAAACCCAGTGTACATCGGCGAATTTTTTAGACATTTGTTTCAAATGATTCGTTGTCTATTCCAACAAATTGTGATGATATAATGATAATAATGTCCTTTTAAGATTAACATAATATGTGAGAGGTAAATTAGTTTTAGGCCTTTAAATTTAAAATATATAAAAGTTTTGTCTTTTGTTTTTGTATAGAGTAACAAATTAGATAACATATGCTCCCTTTCTTTAAACCATCAAGATACATAACATATTGTCATGGGCCAAATATTAGAGCCGCTCAAGTATAGTTGCAGTGAAGTTCTCCGTGTTATGTTTAAAAATCTACGGTTCAAGCAGTGTCGTAAAAAGGAAGTTTTGTGAAAGCTGCTACAACTATTCAGGTCCCCGTATTCCTGAAACAAGGTGAATCATCGGCACCAAATTTGATGCGGCGGACGTCAGCGCCACTTATAACTAGAACTGACGTACTATATTGAACATGCACGATGGAAGATCATTGTTGTTGTGCTTCCGGGTGTCCTACCCTCCCAAAGTGAATCATGCTCAACATAAGGGGATCATGCATTATCAAGTATGCGAGCTCGTATGGGACGACGAGCATGCACGAGGAGGTGCATGAAATGGTGGTGGGAGAGTGTCACGACCCAAATATTTGAAGGTCGCAATGCTGTGGGCTGTGCTTGAACGCTTGGGTTACTGGCTAGTCTGGACTTTATTGGGGGACAGAGTCAGTGTCAATGAAGAGGTGTACGTGCCTAGTCGTGCAAACAACGAATGCACCACTGGTCGAGAGCTGGCGCCGCTCTCTTGATGAGTCCAAGACAGGACGAAACCAGTGACCCACACAAAGAAGCGGGATGGATTGGGTTGTCCTCAGGGACTTGGGGACGCCACACGGGTGTCGAAAAGTAACCCCGTGACAATATGCTCTCTTTCTTTAACCCATGTAATACTAAAATTTTTTTGATGTTTTTATTTAGAGTAAAATGCTATTTTAGTCTCTGAGCTTTGGGTTAGCTTGTCACTTTAGTGTAAATGTTTTATTTATCACCCATGGATCCAAAAAAAAAAAAAATAGCATTGTTATTTTAGTCTAAGTGACTTAACCACATCCAATGACCTCTGTTAGTTAGGGGCAATTTTGTCAGTTCCCCTATTATTTTAATTAAAGCTTTAAACCCACCCTATTTATATGTCATGAATGGCACAGGGTTGCCCTTGGCCTAAAATATCACAATCCATGTTGCATGGATACCAATTGTGTTGTTTTTATAAAATGTATAACGTGAGCTCACCAATATATAGATGACGTCGTTTAAGTATACATGTCACAGGTAATCAATGAGATACTCTTAGGAATAGAGAGAAGACAACTGAGATATGAAGATCTAGAAGTTCCTAGATGTGGAATATTGTAAATAAACTCAGACTATTATAAGTTTTAACGAAAATTCAGTTTGCTTCCCCGTAAGTGTATCAATTGTGCATAATCACCCGGGTTACGGGAGGTGTGACAACCACCACCACCATTAAGTTGTTGGTCAAAGTCAAACTGATTCACTTGACCACTTTTGTCTACACCACCAACAAAAACTCCAATATAACCCCCCAGAAAGAACCCATAAGCGTTTGTATTAACAACCTGTTTCACTTCCTGAACCAGTTTGGGTACCCGTTTCGGACCCGGTATTAGCCGACTCTTAGGTTTCGAGTAAAACCCGGTCAACATCTCTTCAAGCAGTGACGAATTATTAGGCTCCGATGGAAAAAAAATCTTCATGGTTAATCGATGTCGTTTTGTTAGGTAAACCAGAACCACTGGAGTTTGAGTTGCAAAATGAAGATGAGTTGCAGTTTACATTAAAGAAATCATGAAACGGATGGTTCCTCTGCAATGTCGGTACATGGAAGTTATCATAGGGTGACGACGGTAACGGTTGAGATTGAGATTGAGTCTTATTCTTAAAACTGAACGGAAAGATGAGATTATTTGGGGATTAAGGGTTCAAACATAAACCTTAGAGAGTGAAAGTTAAAGGGAAGGTGAAATCGTGACGTACATAGTCGAGATATGAGATCGATTGTGTGAAATTGTGTGGATTATGAATAATTTCAGGGGTTAAAAGAGGGCTTTGAGTTAGGGTTTAGAGGGATTGAGTTGAAGAAAACGAAGGGGCGATGATATTGATTTGGGGGATGATGGGTTAGAGTGAGTTGAAGAAAATCGTGTTAGGGTTTAGAGTGTTTTTGTGTTTTGAAGAATCTTAGGAGCGTTTGACATATAAATAAGGTGGGCATAGAGATTTAACTAAAATAATAGAGGAAATGACAAAATTGCCCCTGGCTTACAAAGGCCATTAGATGAGGTTAAGTCAGTTGAACTAAAATAACAATCTTAAAAAAATTTTAGACCCATAGATGATAAATAAAACCTCTGGACTAAACTGACAAAACGCCCCAAAACTCAGGGACTAAAATGGCATTTTACTCTTTTATTTATTTTCTTACATTTTCCCCTCTCCATGAAATTGCAACACCCATATAAAACTTTCGATGTTTTTATTTATTTTTATACATTTTTCTCTCTCCATGAAATTACAACACTCTTTTAATTATCGCATACACTTATTTTTAACGAGAATAACAACTTTTCTGGTCATTGTCATATAATCGTCAGTTGCGACACATTTTCTTTCAATGGTGATCTATATTTGATTTGCTAGGTTAGATTCGTAAATTCTAGTCTGTACAGTTTATTTTTCTAAATGTTTTCGACATTTTTGATGAAGAAAACATGAGCCAGTATTTTATTTGTAACGTCCCACTTTTTCGCAACTTTCCTTAATTAGAAAGCTTGACTTGTATTTCTATTTTTGGAAACTTGTTTCTCCTGTAGTCGTATTTCGTAGTATTGTTGTAAGCTCAATACTTTGATCGTAATAAAATCCATTATTTCATACAAATTATACTTTGCTTATTCGTTCATGCTTAAACATTTAATTCATTATGCATTTGATACTTTATTCGTGATTCTTATAAACGTGTGATAAACTTGCAAACACATATCGTATATACGTAACTCATATGTTTCACTCATACTTATACTTATACATTGTTTGACACTTACAAATACTTAATCATGATTAATATACTTGTTTATATGTTTAGATTACATAAAGTCATCTTATAATATATTTTATACCTTAAAACATAACAAATATGAAACAATAAGGACTAATTATAACAAAAAAACAAGAAAACACTCGACCATAGGGCGCCGCGCCCCGCACCAGCCGATCTTATTACCCGTCGCGGCCCGCCAAAAGGTCGGATCCACAGAATGTTTGTTTCCTGCGCGCTGATTGGGTTATTTTGTGTTTTATTTGTGTTTCTTCCACCTAATTACATTAAATACTCACCTAACTCAAACCCTAATTCCTCCACTATATAACCAACCTCTCCTACACTCATTTTCCACTTTACAAACACTAATCACTCTAAAAAACACTCCCTAATCTCATCTAATTTCCAGAAGTTTAGCAAAAACTTCAAGTGATTCTGAGTGAGTTCTAGCTCACTTCTACTACTATTTCTTACCTGTTTCTTCTTTCTTAGCACTTGGATAACCTCTAGGAAGGTTTTCACAAGATTACCTTGCTAATCTAAGGTGAAACCTCGCCACATTTTAGGTCCAAAGTACATTAAACTTTCTGTTTTGTGTTATATCTTTGTATGTTCGTGTTCTTGTCAATAACTTGGTGGAATATTAAACCCACCCAAGCTCAGAATCAAGTCTATGGTTGTGGGTTTGTGTTGAGGTGATTACCATCAATGTTATGAGTTCAAACACTCATTTTATTTTTGTTTATACATGGTAATCGAATGATGAAAACAAGCACAAGTCATCATCTTCCATATGATGAACTTATGACTTGTGAAGTGTGGACAAATGGAAGCTTTGTCTTTCTAAACTAAGTTCCACTCCTTCATTTTGAACCTTGTGTATGAACACTTAAAGTGACTTACTAGAATCAAAGTACCTTAGTCCCGTCTAGCCCTCCTCACTTAGTTAATTCTTTTCATGATGTGTTGCCACACCCGGGTTGTAGAGTACTTGGTCACTTAAGCTTATGTTAGATAGGTTTGCTTCTTGTTATTCATGACCCTCCGAACCATCCTTGTGATGGTTTGTGTAGTGGTGAATCATATAATGAGGTTTTAAGCTCCATGCTTGACATACATGATAATCAATGATTGGACTTAGTTTTAGGATGTTATTATCACTATATAAACTATACGTATCTATATAAAACATGGCTGAATTTGTGATGATAATCAAGTCATGATTGTTCGTCATAAATGTGACAACTCGAGTTTCTGAGATTCCACTTTCGCATTTATTGCACGTTCACTGTTTGTTTAATGTCTACTTGCACAATTGGTTTGCTTTGTAACTGTATACGTTTTGGATTTAATAAGGTTTATGAATGATTTGACAAATACTTGAATGTGGTGATGAAAATGTAAATTGTGTATCTTGTGCATGTAATATGTAATAGATAATACTTAGGGGTGCTTAGTGCTAATAGTGAAACTTTAATCATTCTTAACCCTAATCCCTTTCACTAATCATCACCCAAGAATCAAAACACGTACTTTCACCTTCTCTAATCCTCTTTACAATCATCTTCATCTTTGGCACAAGCTCTTCATCACTCTTGATTTCCTCTCTTTGTCTAGTATCAATCCAAGGTAATTGTTTGATGATTGTTTGTTACTATCAATTTTTGATTTTGTGATTCATGTAAACCCTAGTCCTTCACATACTAGTTCTGTACTTACTGATTGAATTCTGATTATTGTGAAATGATGTTGATGAGTTGTATAATCGGTTGCCTGATATTAAGATACATGATATGTAGAATGATTGATTGATATTTGGATTGCATATGTATGAATTAGGGTTTTTCTGATCGTATGAACGTAAGAATGTAACTGTTCCATGGATTCTGTGAATTGGCCTTGGAAATCACGTATGTTGATACTTGTAGTTAACAGTCAGGGTTTTGTGAAGTCACAAAAGTTCGAGTTTTTGATTACCATGTTTGTTGTCTGAGTTTCTTGTTTAAAAGTCTGAATGTTTATGAGATGAAAGCTTGTCAGACTTTTACATAGGTTGTAGTGTCCGAATTTTTATAAAGGGAACACGAGGTCCGAGTTTTACATGCTTGTGTAGGGTCCGACCTTTAAACCCTACATGGTCCGAGTTTCTGTCTTGATTAACTTCCGACTTTTATACACTAGATGGAGTTCGACTTTTTGAATAAACACAAGAGGTGTCCGAGTTTTATGGCATCGAGCCCCCCCCCCCCCCTTGTCCGAACTTTTAAGTAGGGAAGGCCCCCCCTTTGTCCGAATTTGTGAAGGGGAAGCCCCCCTTTGTGCGAGTTTTGTATGTATGGCACAAGTGGTCAGAGTTTTTGAAACAACACTTGAGGTCCGACTTTTTTTAGGGTTTTGGGGGGATGATGTTGTCCGACTTTTATATGGGTAAGGGGGATCCGACCCTTAATTGTGTTGCCTTGTCCGAATTTCACTTGTATTAAGTGTGATCCGACTTTTATGCTTGATAACCTTGTACGATCATTATGAAATGGAAGCATGGTCCAAGTTTTATACTTAATTGAATGCATGTCTGAGTTTATAAGTGATGTATGAGAGTTTACCTGTAAACACCAGTGTTAGAGCCTACTGTATGTTCTGTACGTTACAACATGCTGTATGTTATTGCATGTTGCTGAATGATACCGTATGTATGAACAATCTTTATCATATCATTCTGTACACAATGAACACACATAACACAATTGCTTGGACATCAATGACTTGTAAACCCTAATTGAATGTAAACACTTATCTCGAATTTATGTGCAATGTATCCTAGGTCGTGTGTAACAGACTTAAACATTAATTAACCCTAGAAGCAATAACAAACCGAGCAAAACAAGGTGAGTTCACACTCTTACTAAGGCATGGGATTCCCAGGGCTTGGGAATGGGATTGAAGGAATGAGATTGAATGGAGTCGTACTTACACTGTTACTAGACTACCTACCATCGTCCTCGGTTGTGCAGGACACATACGTAAAACCTACGTATACTTGTACTACTCACTATCCTCAGGTTGCGAAGGACACTCACGTAAAACCTACGTGAACTTATACTCACTACTGCCTCGGTTGTGTCAGGCACTTACGTAAAACCTACGTAAACCCCCGCGTACCCCTGTCCTCGGTTTGTGAAGGACACTTACGTAAATCCTACGTAAACATTGTACGTACTACTGTTCTCAGGTTAAGAAGAACACTTATGGTTACAAATAGTCTAGTGGATATACAACATGGGAAGCCCCCACCAATAGAACATACTATCGGCCCAGTAGAGCCACATGTTACAAACGAACTTACTATTACGAAATTACTTTCTGTGAACTCGCTTAACTAGTTGTTGATCCTCTGTTACATGCCTTGCAGGTCGTTAGGTACATGGAGCTTGCACAGGGAGGAGCTGGTCATTGTGGGCATGGATCGTGAATGTTTCGTTAAACACTTTATGATATTTCATACTTTATTATGATGGGTTTTATTTATACGCTTCCGCTAAAGAGTGATAACATACTTATATTTTGAACACTTTTCATATTGGTGGTTGAATGGCATTTACTTTTACTTATTAATTACATGTTCAATATGATTGGTGGCTTGATCCTGGTCAGTCACACTCCCAAGCGGTGATACTCCGCAGGTGGATTTTGGGGGTGTGACAGATTGGTATCAGAGCCATTGGTTATAGAGAACTTGGTTTTAATAAGGGGGAAAACGTTTTTATTAAAACCAAACTATAACCAGTACAGTGCTCAACGATCCACAACGACGCTTCGCTCCACGTGCAAGACTCAACATTTTAGGTAATAAGGTTTATGTTTATTGCCTACATGCTAGAATTACATAGAACTTTGCTCGTGGTATGCTTAGATTACATTGCTCACTATTTGTTATTGCTTGAGAACACTTGTGTGCTTACACTCTTCTGTCATCGCACTATTCGCGAACCTTTCTCACTTATGTTGCCTTTGATGTGAAGATCAATGGCCGGACGTATTAACTTGACACAAGCCCAGTTGACGGCTCTTATCAATGAACAAGTTGCTGCGGCACTTGCAGCTGCAAACGCAGGAGGTATACCATGCAGTCGTAACTCATCCTAGGATCTTTAGATCCTACGTTCCTAAACCAACTCTTATGTTTAACCTCATTCTGTTCTTACACATTAGGTCAACCCGCTCAGCAACCTGTATGTACTTTCAAGAACTTCATGGACTGTCGTCCAAGCACGTTCAGTGGCACGGAGGGAGCGGTTGGACTCCTCCACTGGTTCGAAAAGCTCGAGTCTGTGTTCGAGATGTGTGAATGCCCTGAGGCTCGCAGGGTGAAGTACGCCACTGGCACACTTGAAGGAATTGCGCTAACTTGGTGGAACGCGCAAGTTCAGATTTTAGGGTTGGCAGCTGCTAATGCCACCCCTTGGAATGATTTCAAGGAACTGATCAAAAGGGAATACTGCACACGGGAAGACATCCACAAGTTGGAAGATGAGTTTTACCATCTGAAAATGACTGGGTCAGAAATTGAAGCTTATACTAAAAGGTCAAACGAGCTGGCCGTGCTGTGTCCAACTATGGTAGACCCTCCAATTAAGCGTATTGAGTTGTATCTCAAGGGGTTAGCACCAGAGATTCAAAGCCATGTGACATCGGCTAATCTTGACAACATCCGGGCTATTCAACGCCTCGCTCATCGCCTGACGGATCAGGCAGTGGAACAGAACAAGCTGCCTAAACGTATCAGCGCTACTGCCACCGTTACCACTTCTACTACACCTGCTACTCCCAGTGACAACAAGAGAAAATGGGAGGGGGGTTCCAGCAAGGGATCAGCTTCAGTTCAGTCACAGGTTCAGCAACGAAAGACTGACAGTTATCAGAGTCCCAGTCAGCACTCTTCAGGCAGTCACAGGCAGGGTGGATACCGAGGGAACCTTCCAAGGTGCAACAACTGCAACAGACACCACAGTGGTCAGTGTAACAAGGGTCGTTGTCAAAGATGCCTCAAGATGGGTCATGAGGCCAAGGACTGTAGGAGCCCTCGCCCTGCGAATCAGAATCAGCAGCAGCCACAAGCATAGCAGAATCAGCAACAGGGCAATAGGGGATGTTTTCATTGTGGTGCTGAAGGTCACTTCAAAAGACACTGCCCTCAGCTAAACCAGAACTAGAACAATAACAACAACAATAACAACAATCAGGGCAATGGCAACAACAACAACGGTGGGAACAACAACGGCAACGAAGCAAGGGGTCGTGCATTTGTGTTGGGGCAGGGTGATGCCAGAAATGATCCCAACGTAGTTATGGGTAAGTTTCTTCTCGACGACTTTTATGTTACTGTATTGTTTGATTCGGGTGCGGATACAAGTTATGTGTCTCTGAAAGTTAGCCAAATGTTAAAACGTGCTCCAACTCCCCTAAACACCAAACATGTCGTAGAGTTAGCTAATGGTAAAAGCCTAGAGGCCACACACATAGTTCAGGGTTGTAATCTTATCCTCGCTGGTCAAGCTTTCTCCATCGACCTCATTCCTATAGTTCTGGGTAGTTTTGACATTGTCGTTGGCATGGATTGGTTATCCAAGCAGCAAGCAGAGATCCTATGTAAGGAGAAGATCATTCATATTCCTCGTTCGGGTAAAGAACCTCTCGAAGTTCAAGGCGACAAGAGTGGTGCTGTGGTTGGCATCATCTCTTTCCTGAAGGCTCAGAAATGTTTACGAAAGGGTCACACTGCCATTTTGGCACTAGTTACTGATGCATCGACGAAGGAGAAAAGAATAGAGGATATCCCCGTTGTACGCGATTTTCCTCAAGTGTTTCCTGAAGATCTACCTGGTCTACCGCCTCATCGCCAGGTCGAGTTTCAAGTCGAGCTAGCTCCAGGAGCAGCACCTATAGCTCGCGCACCGTATCGTTTAGCTCCAACTGAACTGGAAGAACTGTCTAAGCAACTACAAGAGCTCTTGGATAAGGGCTTCATTCGTCCAAGTTCTTCGCCTTGGGGAGCTCCAGTATTATTCGTGAAAAAGAAGGATGGCACTTTTAGGATGTGCATTGACTACCGCGAACTGAACAAGGTCACAGTGAAGAACCGCTATCCTCTTCCTCGTATCGACGTCTTATTCGACCAGTTGCAAGGGTCGAGCTACTACTCCAAGATTGATCTGAGGTCAGGGTATCATCAGCTGAGAGTCCGCGAGGAGGACGTCTCCAAGACAGCATTCAGAACTCGCTACGGTCACTACGAGTTTCTAGTCATGCCATTCGGGCTAACGAACGCGCCTGCAGTTTTCATGGATCTTATGAACAGGGTGTGCAAACCTTATCTAGACAAGTTCGTCATAGTATTCATCGACGACATTCTGATCTACTCCAAGAGTCAGGAGGAACACGAGCAGCACTTACGTCTAATCTTGGAACTTCTTCGAAAAGAACAATTGTACGCCAAGTTTTCAAAATGCGACTTCTGCTTCGTGAAGTCCACTTCTTAGGCCATGTGGTGAACAGGGATGGGATTCATGTTGATCCATCCAAGGTAGATTCGATCAGGAACTGGCCTGCACCGCGTACACCAACGGAAATACGCCAATTCTTGGGTTTGGCGGGGTACTACAGACGATTCATCAAAGACTTCTCAAAGATCGCACAGCCGCTTACAATGCTGACACAGAAAGGTGTTACCTATCGTTGGGGTAATATACAAGAAACGGCTTTTCAGTACCTGAAGGATAGACTATGCAGCGCACCTATTCTCTCATTGCCAGAGGGCACGGATGATTTTGTGGTCTATTGTGACGCATCGATACAGGGGCTTGGTTGTGTATTGATGCAGCGTGATAAAGTTATTGCCTACGCTTCGCGACAGCTTAAAGTACATGAACGGAACTACACGACGCACGATTTAGAGCTAGGAGCTGTTGTTTTCGCGCTTAAGATATGGCGACACAACCTGTACGGTACCAAGTGCACTATCTACACCGATCACAGGAGTCTCGAGCATATCTTCAAGCAGAAGGAATTGAACATGCGTCAACGACGATGGGTCGAGCTGCTTAATGATTACGAATGTGCCATCAAGTACCATCCAGGCAAAGCCATTGTTGTGGCTGACGCTCTCAGTCGAAAAGACACTCTACCTAGGCGTGTACGAGCTTTGCAGCTCACTATTCAGTCTGATCTTCCTGCACAAATACGAGATGCTCAGGTGGAAGCATTGAAACCAGAAAACGTCAGGGCTGAAGCCTTACGCGGCTCAAGGAAACGATTAGAACAGAAGGAAGACGGCGCCTACTATGTAACATGACGTATTTGGGTTCCCCTATATGGCGGTCTACGGGAACTTGTGATGGATGAAGCTCACAAGTCTCGCTACTCGGTACATCCAGGTGCGGATAAAAT
This sequence comes from Helianthus annuus, assembly GCF_002127325.2. Classification (NCBI taxonomy): domain Eukaryota; kingdom Viridiplantae; phylum Streptophyta; class Magnoliopsida; order Asterales; family Asteraceae; genus Helianthus; species Helianthus annuus. The sequence goes on along the minus strand of NC_035445.2, from coordinate 90,023,921 downwards.
GTATCACGACATCAGAACTACATATTGGTGGCCTAGCATGAAGGCCCACATAGCAACTTACGTCGGCAAGTGTTTGACCTGTGCGAGGGTCAAGACAGAGTACCAGAAACCCTCAGGCCTACTTCAACAACCAAAGATACCGCAGTGGAAATGGGAAGAAATTTCCATGGATTTTGTTACTGGCCTGCCTAGATCCCAGCGTGGGAATGATACTATTTGGGTGATCGTAGATCGACTCACAAAGTCTGCTCATTTCTTGGCTATCAAAGAAACGGATAAGTTCTCTACTTTAGCAGACATCTACCTGAAAGAAGTTGTTTCGAGGCACGGAGTGCCAACCTCCATTATTTCGGATCGGGATGCACGATTCACTTCAGAACTATGGCAAGCAATGCACAAATCTTTTGGCTCTCGATTAGAGATGAGCACAGCTTACCACCCTCAGACGGATGGGCAGTCTGAGCGCACGATTCAAACCCTAGAAGACATGCTTCGGGCGTGTGTTATTGATTTCGGCAACATCTGGGAAAAACATCTTCCTTTGGTGGAATTTTCATACAACAACAGTCACCACACCATCATACAAGCCGCTCCATTCGAGGCATTGTACGGACGTAAATGCCGGTCACCTCTCTGTTGGGTAGAGGTGGGGGACAGTCAGATCACAGGTCCAGAAATGATAGTTGATGCTACTGAACGAATTGCACAGATACGACAACGCATGGCGGCAACTCGTGACCGTCAGAAAAGTTACGCTGATTAACGCAGAAAACCGCTCGAATTCCAAGTTGGGGATCGAGTGCTACTCAAAGTCTCACCCTGGAAGGGTGTGGTTCGTTTTGGTAAACGAGGCAAGCTCAATCCACGGTACGTTAGACCATTCGAAATCACTGAAAGAATAGGAAAAGTTGCCTACAGACTAAACCTACCAGCTGAACTCGGTGCAGTTCACAATGTTTTTCACGTGTCGAATCTGAAGAAGTGTCTGTCAGATGAGACCCTCATAGTTCCTTTTAAGGAACTCACTGTCGACGAGAGGTTGCAGTTCGTCGAGGAACCAGTTGAAATCACGGACCGGGATGTTAAGGTCCTTAAGAACACTAGAATACCTCTTGTACGAGTTCGTTGGAACTCCCGTCGTGGCCCAGAGTACACCTGGGAACGAGAAGATCAAATGGAACTCAAGTATCCCCAGTTATTCCAGAACAATGCAACTACTACTGAGGCTGAAGCTACTACTGAATTTCGGGACGAAATTCCAAATCAACGGGGGGATGATGTGACACCCCTGGAAAACCAGTAAACGATACAACTTACCTAGCTTCCTCAGTAACCGCATGCTAAATTTCGGGACGAAATTTCTTTTAAGTTGGGGATAATGTGACAACTCGAGTTTCTGAGATTCCACTTTCGCATTTATTGCACGTTCACTGTTTGTTTAATGTCTACTTGCACAATTGGTTTGCTTAGTAACTGTATACGTTTTGGATTTGATAAGGTTTATGAATGATTTGACAAATACTTGAATGTGGTGATGAAAATGTAAATTGTGTATCTTGTGCATGTAATATGTAATAGATAATACTTAGGGGTGCTTAGTGCTAATAGTGAAACTTTAATCATTCTTAACCCTAATCCCTTTCACTAATCATCACCCAAGAATCAAAACACGTACTTTCACTTTCTCTAATCCTCTCTACAATCATCTTCATCTTTGGCACAAGCTCTTCATCACTCTTGATTTCCTCTCTTTGTCTAGTATCAATCCAAGGTAATTGTTTGATGATTGTTTGTTACTATCAATTTTTGATTTTGTGATTCATGTAAATCCTAGTCCTTCACATACTAGTTCTGTACTTACTGATTGAATTCTGATTATTGTGAAATGATGTTGATGAGTTGTATAATCGGTTGCCTGATGTTAAGATACATGATATGTAGAATGATTGATTGATATTTGGATTGCATATGTATGAGTTAGGGTGATGGAGAGTGCAAAGCACGAGCGTTAAGTGTGTTAAATTACATATTTGATTGTGTTTTAAGTGATTACTCGTCGTGAGTATGATAACTACGGGTATTTATGATTTTACAGGTAAAACGCGTAAAACGGCGAACTTAGAACGCTTAGTGATGAAACAGGACTTGTCTGGTGCCAACGAATAGCTTGCATATTCAAGAAACATGAAATAAAGAAGTTGAGGGGCCTTTATTGTCTTTATATGAAAGTTATATGTGAGTCGGGGTTGAGGCATGTGATTCGCGCCGGGGGTTACGGTTTGTGCATGGCTTCACGTGAAAAACAAACAGCAACATTGACATGCGGTTTACGGATCCGAAACCGTGACTTAGGGTTTGAGTAGGAGTGGAACAAAAGTAACAGTGGCATTGGATTAAAGCTTACGGATTGATAACAATGCTTATGGTTGGGGAGTTGTGACAACATATAGCAAACTGTAAAGTTGCACGTGATGTTTAGTGGGTGGAATATAAAGGTTTAAAATCTAATTATTGAGAGGGGACTTCTGAACCAACGAAAAGATTGGCAGCAACACAAGGAAAGTGGGCCGCAAACTAAAAGGGGAGACATTATTTTATTATCAACCATCACCTCTCAACAGCCCTCTCATCGAATATGGGAGCCCCAATATCACGATTTCTTTGGCAGCCATAATTTATAATTTTTGGGCTTGACTCACGGATTATTGACAGTGGCATGGATTGACTTTTTGGGCTCATAGAATATCGAATAAAGGCAGCCACATTATAACAAAAGGGCATATTATCTATCATAATAAAAGATATTGGGGGAGCTCTCAAATCAAGAATTAGACATCTTGATACTCATCAATATTGGCAGCATTATTATGAAAAAGGTGGGCCGGTGGACTTTTGGGAGGAATCATCGATTTGGAGGCAGCCCATTATCACGAATTTGAGGAGCCATTGAGACAACTTTCATCACTTCTTTTATCATCGATTTTGGCAGCCACACACGAGACTTTTTGTCTCTAATCATTCATCATCACACAACATCATCGACCATCACACATCTCCAGCGCAATACCGAATCGATCATGATTTCATCATTCTTTCAAGCCCTTGAAGATCGTACGAGTATCATGAGCGGCTAAATCTCTTGTGGACACTTCGGGTGAATGATTCTTGTGAGACACTTTTAATTCTAATTTCTGTTTTGTATTGAGATTTGGATTTGTAGTCGGGTGACAGCCGACTATTTGCATGATTATATAATTTGTGTGACAGACAAATCCTGAGTGACAGTCAGAGTTATAATTATGTTTTAAATCCAATTATGCTTTTTGTTGATTGAATGATTCCTATGTATGTTTGTTTTAATATTTATCTGATCAATTAATATTAAGATTTTGAACTGCATAGGTAATTGGTAGATGTGACAGATTTACTATTCAATCAATAGCATCCAATAAAATCAGAACTAGGTTATTAGTAATTACAGAATCTGAATCCCGGAGTGCTCACCTTTTCTCATCATTGTTTATTACGACTCAATCTTTTTCTTAACTGCAACTAGTTTCATGTGTTTTTACTTCTATATCAGTTTTGTAATCATCAGTTAGTTTAGTAAAATTTACAAACAAAACGTGTATCACTAACCACATGCTCCTCGTGGATTCGACACCCGACTTACCCTGTCTATAGGTAAAGTTAGGTTATTATTTTTGAGTGGCCCACGACAGCCACATCAAAATGGCGCCGTTGCCGGGGAGCTAGTGCGCTTAGTGTTATATTATTTATTTGATTTTTTTTTATTTATTTTTTTAGTACTACTTTTAGTTTGTTACTTGTGCAGCAACTATGGAATGGGATTATGATGTTGAAGCATGCTCATGTTGCGGGAGTCACCATCACTGGGCTCAAGATTGTCCACGTTCTTACCACCCGGATCATGGCTCCAGAGGATATCAAAATTACAATCAATCCGATAAAGGTGGTAACGAGCAGAATCGAAACGCAATTGAGGAAGATAAGATTTTAGAGTTATTCAAAACCCTTGATACGTGCGTGACTGTACATATTTTTTTACAATGAAATTACACACGAATTGGTTTTAAATTTATAAAAGTGATTATTACTTTTACATCAAAACACACACGAAAGGGCAAGTGTACCCCGTCATATATGTAGTAAAGTATCGGTAAGAACCAAGTATCGATCCATGGAAATGGGCGGAGAAATAATACTAGACCTTTGCCACTAAATTACCGGTAAAAACATAAATGGTATTGGTTTTAATTAAACTAAAGTAAGCATAAATAAAAACTTATAAAACATAGTAGATTATATATAAATAGCCTTGCTTAATACACAACCACAGCATGTTAACTAAGTCAGTTTTGGCACTAGAAGCATTCGGTCAATTTTCCATTTTAAGACAATTAGTATCCCTTTCGGGAATCCTAACATGACAATCATTCGGAAAGTTAAAACGATAAACACACTTTAACCACCTAAAATTGTTCTTTAACGTGCAATTGATAAATGTCTACAAAAATCTCCTAAAAATAAGTTAGTCATCCGTTAGGAGTTTTCTAACCTCACTTAATCAAGGAAAGCAACACCGATAAACACAATGCAACCACCGAGACACGCATAAACTAGATTAAATCACAACCGAGTTCATTTTACAAATCTTGCACATAAATTCACCAAGATAGCAATTTTGGCCGAAACTACTAACTAAGCTAACAAATTATGGCAAGAATTCATAACAACACCATCTAACCCGTTAGAGTCCTTCCGTGAAGGCAAGCTTTCTTGATTAACAATAATTACATTTTATTAAACCACTAACCCGTTAGAGTATCATGGTGCCCACATTTTAACCAAGTTAAACTAGTTAACCAAATTAAAAGTTTACTAATACATGATTAAATAAGCTTCATTTTGCAACTATCTTACCTAACCAAGCACCAATCATCCAACACAATTACTTATAATCAAGAAATCAATATCAATAACAAGGTTGCAAACTAATCATCAAAGATAATCATAGAAAACACTTCCAAATTTCATTACAAACATAGATTAACATACTAATGGTTATAATCAAGCAAGGGATTGTTGTGTTTTTGCCCAAAGGCTACAATAATACATAAATATTAATCTAAATGCTTGAAACATTAACAAAATTCTGGAAAGGGTAGAAATCCAAACCATAAACAAGCACAAGATTAAGAATCCGGATAGTAAACGAGCAAAACCGGGCAATGTGGCTTGAATCCGAGTGAAAGCAGAAGCCTTCGGAGCCTCAAAATCGCCTGCCAAGCTCTCCAAAATTCCAGAGTTACTACTAAAATGGTTCTGTTCTGTTTAAATGCTTTTTTCGAAGTTGCACGGCCGTTCTCCCGATCGCACGACCGTGCACTTTAAGCATTATTGGTGGTGGGCCACGATACTGCATGACGTCACAGATCGTTGACTGGTCTTCGGTCACGCACGGGCGTTCCACATTTGGCACGGGCGTTCCTTACCGAGGTCTGAGTTGCACGCTTGGTTCCTTGGTCGTTCAGTTCAGTGGCGGATCCAGGAATTTTTTCTAAGGGGTTCACTTTTTTAAGTGTTCCAATATCATACGTCTGAACATAAAAAATACGGGTCGGTTCGACGGTTCGGGTCGAGTAAGGTTCAACACATAATAAAAATACGACAAAACGTCATGATAAATTTAAAAACATGTAACATAAATAAGATGGTCTTTACGAATAAAAAAACATGCCTCCAGTTGTTCCCTACGAGGTTTCATCTTTTGAAAACGTTGACATTCTCGATCGAAACTTGTTGTAAGAATTCATTCAATGTAGCGGACGTTGCATTACAAATTTTCATCATCAACCGTCCAATGATCCAATCATAATATCAAATAGATTAAACTAATAGAGAATTGCAAGTCGTTATCTGAAAATCAATTTACCCAAAGTCACTATGATATCAAAACTAACAGAGATAAACTAATGGAGAATTCAATACAATAACTTCCTGTGGCAGACTACATTAAAAAGCCAATAATCAATCAAAAACCAAATTCATACTAATATAAAATCAATTTTATACACCATCAATTGTAGAGTGCAAATTTGGATTGTTTCAAAACATAGTTATTTGAAATCCACTGTAAATTGCAAATTTGGATTGTTTGGAAATAGAGTTATTGATGACTTCAGAAACAGAGGTAAAATCATGAAAATATAACAATTTTAGAATTGAATTCGTTTAAATATCAATGCAAATTCATATTAATTCTTTTCTAGAGAAAGGGGTATAAACGGAATCAATAGTGACAACGACTTGCAGGATAATATCAATTTACCCAAAATCACAAATAAACATCATAAACTTTTAGAGAAAGGGGTATAAACGAACCTGAAAGCTGAAGAGAGTGATTGAGGGAAGGCTGATGGGCTGCGACTGCGTGACTACTCAGCTCCGGCGAGTGGAGATGGTGGATGAGTGGCTGGACAGTGGAGAGGATGGCTGTGTGTTTTGGTTTGATAGCATAAGGGAAAGGGGAAAAAGGCGACTAAGGAACAAAACCCTAAGTGGCTGATTCGTTTTTCATTAAAAAAAAGAAAGAAAAAACGCAAAAAGGCATAAAACGGGTTTTAACTAGACTCGAACATGCGACTTCAAGTTAACCGGCGCTGCCATTAACCAGTGAACCACTCTAGACATTAGTTTTTAAGGTTCCTACACAAAATATTAAGGGGTTCCTTCATAATATTTTATATACTTTAACATTACAAATTACGGATCGAACGGGTTCCCGGGAACCCCCTAACTGAATGTAAATCCGCCCCTGGTTCAGTTCCGATGTTATGTTTGATCTCGGAACCGCACGACCGTTCTTCACTGGAACGACCGTGCCGTTTCGGGTTTGGCCTTTATCTCGGAGTTGCACCCTCTTCACCGCTGGTCTTTATGGGTCATCGGATATGCACGGTCGTGCATATGGCCACATGACCGTGCCAAACGCCCAGGTCAGTTTTCTTCACAGAATCTTCGCAGCCTTGTCGTTTTGTCCGGAAAGTCCTCGTTTTCGCTATCATCTTGTCTGGTATGCTGTTTTAGGCCTGTAAACAAAAATGTAGATAATTAAGTATCCGAATGACGGTTTTACGGCCGAAAACGCATAAAATGGGGGTAAAACGGGGGACTAAAATATGTGTAAATTAGCGAATATCAACCCTCCTCAAGCATGTAGAGGAACTCACCCAGTCTCTCAAGGAACAGCAAAATATTAATGAATCACTTAACCAGCGAATTGAACAACTAACTAATCAGTTTGACAATTTTGCAGAAAGATAAGCTACAGTTAGCCTGGTTGAGGACGCTGGATCAGAGACAGATAGAGATCCAGGGGAACCGCTCATCCCAATTCAACTTGGGGATCTCAAGACAGATAACGCTTCATTGAATTTTGGAGTTAGTATGAGTCTTCTTCCCGGGTATATTTATGACAGGTATGATTTGGGCCCATTGCAACAGGTTAATGATCCTATGGTTTTAGCTGAATACTTACGAGGAAGGCCCCGAGGGATTTTGAAGGGATTGACTGTAAAGGTAGGTGACTTTTATTATCCTGAAGATTTTGTTGTCTTAGATCCATATACAGAGAAGGAACAACTGAGGGTGATACTTGGCAGACCATTCTTGGCCACTGCAGATGCTCAGATCTGTTGCTGGAAAGGTACAGTTGATATGACATACGGGAGCCGTAAGCTTTCTATTGACTTCCTTTCACATTCTTTTGATTATTCATTTATAAATACTTGTTCATGGGATTTTGTTACTAACACGAGTTATTCTCGAGTGTGTGACGATGGCCCGAAAGAGAGTGTTGCTATGATTGACAGGTCTAAAGATGACAAGATCGTGAAGGATAAAGAGGCCAAGTCACCTTGGTGGCTCAAATTGAGAATTAAAAAGCAATTAGCCAAGTGAAAAAAGATGCCACCAAAGGAAGCAACCAAATCCAAGAAGAATCCCATAGAGACACGTACGGGCGAGTTATTATATTCTTTCGATGATACAGATCCAGATAACCCGGATCATTGGGATGCCATAAGAGATGATGGATGGATTTGGGATGATAACCATGTGTTTCATACACAGGGGATAGTATATGAACCACCATGAGCTTAACCAGATACGGTCTGGCTGAAGACCATAAACTTAGCGCTCTCGGGAGGCAGCCCGAGGATGTAGAGTAGTGTATTTTTTTTGTTTTTCTGTTTTGCGTGATTATTGTTGCAGGTTACCAGGTTAATAATTTCTACGGATGCAATGGTTCAAGTGTGGGGATGTTTGGTGAAATCCCAATACGTCCTAGTTGCAGTGGCGGACAATGCACGGATTAGAGTCAGTCAAAACTGTCCATACTCAATCTCCATTTGGACGGGGATGATTTGCACACTAATTGTAGAGATTGACCCAGGTACTTGTTGGACACGACCGTGAATGAAATGCTATACGGTCGTGGTGGAACATGACACATGAGGCTTGTATGCTTTAAACCAGGGGAGTCTATTCCACTTTTATTATTTCATTTCTATTCGTGTTTTTGGTGGTGTTAAACTATTATGTGTTAGGGAATGTGTTTTAATTAATGTGTTAGGAACGGTTGCTCATGAGGTTTGTTAGTTGGTATTCCCGGGTTTGTTTTAAATGCACTATACATTGGGGACAATGTCGCCCAAGTGTGGGGATATGGAAACCCGGGAAGGGAAAGTCTTGGGACAAAGTTTGAAAGAGGTTGAAAAGTGATTGAAAACGATGAAAACCAAAAAAATTTGAAAATTTTGAAAATTTTAAAGAAATTCATCGCCTTAAGTGAACTAAATGGATACAAAAACCGAATGTTTCAATCACTAATGGGTTCCTTGCCGGTAGTAAACTTACATAGTCCCTTGTCATGGTCGTTCCTTTAAGTTTCATGAGAGTAGGTCTGACATGTGTTTTTAGGATAAAAGAATTGAGAAGAGATGTCTATTTAGGGGTAACATGCTTTAGATTGCATATGCTACATGTCGGTAACCCTTTTGACCCTTTCTTGGTGAGAATTTGAGCCTGTAGAATGATTTACATTATGACTTCATTTGTTGAGAGCAGGCCGCATGTTACTCTGTGTTAGAACTTGTATGATTTGATGCATGCTGAGACTGTGGTTTGATATGTGCACGTACATGATAAAGGCATTAGGATATCCCTTATACCCGTTGCGTTCGTTTCATGTTTACCGAACTATTACCCTTAGTATCCCTGTTGAGCCTATTCACCTTTTGTTTGTCCACCTAATTTGAATTGTATGATACCGACCGTGAACAACAAGTTTTGAATAATTGAAAGAAGAAAAAAAAAAGAGAAAAACAAAGAAAAGAAAAAAACATAGAAAAAGAAAAAGATCAAAAATAAAAGCGTTGTGAATATTGTTTATGTTCTTGGGTAGAAACCAACCCAAAGGTTTGTTATGTGTTTGCAAATAAAGTGTAACGGTTTGGTCGTTTATTTGTTCGCCACATAAAAAATATATAAATATAAACCGAAAAAAAATTCCTACCTTTAGCCTAAGCCCAAAACCGGAAGTCCTTTTGATATGTGCCGTGTTATATGATACAGTGGAGATATGATTGTTATACAAGCATATGATTACAGGATTTCATGTTTGGTTTTGAGTGATATAAATGCTAGCACATTACACGCTAGTTCAGTTTTTAAACCGAGAGGAGAGTTGATTGTGAGGGGCGTGTAGCATGTGAATAATCCTAAGCATGTTAGTTTTGAATAGACAAGTCTTAAGTTTAAGAAATTGCACCAATTGCTTGTCGGACTGTCAATCTCGATTGTGTAAGTCTATGGAACGGGTAAGACTTGGGACTTAAACTGTTGCATCGGTTAAGGGGTTTAGAGGTGTTGTTACTATGGTGAGTAGTTTTGTACTGGTTTGCTTGAGGACAATCAAAGGTAAGTGTGGGGATGTGATGGAGAGTGCAAAGCACGAGCGTTAAGTGTGTTAAATTACATATTTGATTGTGTTTTAAGTGATTACGCGTCGTGAGTATGATAAATACGGGTATTTATGATTTTACAGGTAAAACGCGTAATACGGCGAACTTAGAACGCTTAGTGATGAAACAGGACTTGTCTGGTGCTAACGTATAGCTTGCATATTCAAGAAACACGAAATAAAGAAGTTGAGGGGCCTTTATTGTCTTTATATGAAAGTTATATGTGAGTTGGGGTTGAGGCATGTGATTCGCGCCGGGGGTTACGGTTTGTGCATGGCTTCACGTGAAAAACAAACAGCAACATTGACATGCGGTTTACGGATCCGAAACCGTGACTTAGGGTTTGAGTAGGAGTGGAACAAAAGTAACAGTGGCATTGGATTAAAGCTTACGGATTGATAACAATGCTTACGGTTGGGGAGTTGTGACAACATATAGCAAACTGTAAAGTTGCACGTGATGTTTAGTGGGTGGAATATAAAGGTTTAAAATCTAATTATTGAGAGGGGACTTCTGAACCAACGAAAAGATTGGCAGCAACACAAGGAAAGTGGGCCGCAAACTAAAAGGGGAGACATTATTTTATTATCCAACATCACCTCTCAATAGCCCATTCTCATCGAATATGGGAGCCCCATTATCACGATTTCTTTGGCAGTCATAATTTTTAATTTTTGGGCTTGACTCACGGATTATTGACAGTGGCATGGATTGACTTTTTGGGCTCATAGAATATCGAATAAAGGCAGCCACATTATAACAAAAGGGCATATTATCTATCATAATAAAAGATATTGGGGGAGCTCTCAAATCAAGAATTAGACATCTTGATACTCATCAATATTGGCAGCATTATTATGAAAAAGGTGGGCCGGTGGACTTTTGGGAGGAATCATCGATTTGGAGGCAACCCATTATCACGAATTTGAGGAGCCATTGAGACAACTTTCATCACTTCTTTTATCATCGATTTTGGCAGCCACACACGAGACTTTTTGTCTCTAATCATTCATCATCACACAACATCATCGACCATCACACATCTCCAGCGCAATACCGAATCGATCATGATTTCATCATTCTTTCAAGCCCTTGAAGATCGTACGAGTATCATGAGCGGCTAAATCTCTTGTGGACACTTCGGGTGAATGATTCTTGTGAGACACTTTTAATTCTAATTTCTGTTTTGTATTGAGATTTGGATTTGTAGTCGGGTGACAGCCGACTATTTGCATGATTATATAATTTGTGTGACAGTCAAATCCTGAGTGACAGTCAGAGTTATAATTATATTTTAAATCCAATTATGCTTTTTGTTGATTGAATGATTCCTATGTATGTTTGTTTTAATATTTATCTGATCAATTAATATTAAGATTTTGAACTGCATAGGTAATTGGTAGATGTGACAGATTTACTATTCAATCAATAGCATCCAGTAAAATCAGAACTAGGTTATTAGTAATTACAGAATCTGAATCCCGGAGTGCTCACCTTTTCTCATCATTGTTTATTACGACTCAATCTTTTTCTTAATTGCAACTAGTTTCATGTGTTTTTACTTCCATATCAGTTTTGTAATCATCAGTTAGTTTAGTAAAATTTATAAACAAAACGTGTATCACTAACCACATGCTCCTCGTGGATTCGACACCCGACTTACCCTGTCTATAGGTAAAGTTAGGTTATTATTTTTTAGTGGCCCACGACAGCCTCATCATAGGGTTTTTCTGATCGTATGAACGTAAGAATGTAACTGTTCCATTGATTCTGTGAATTGGCCTTGGAAATCACGTATGTTGATACTCGTAGTTAACAGTCAGGGTTTTGTGAAGTCACAAAAGTCTGAGTTTTTGATTACCATGTTTGTTGTCTGAGTTTCTTGTTTAAAAGTCTGAATGTTTATGAGATGAAAGCTTGTCAGACTTTTACATAGGTTGTAGTGTCCAAATTTTTATAAAGGGAACAAGAGGTCCGAGTTTTACATGCTTGTGTAGGGTCCGACCTTTAAACCCTACCTGGTCCGAGTTTCTGTCTTGATTAACTTCCGACTTTTATACACTAGATGGAGTCCGACTTTTTGAATAAACACAAGAGGTGTCCGAGTTTTATGGCATCAAGCCCCCCCCCTGTCCGAACTTTTAAGTAGGGAAGCCCCCCCCCCCCCCCCTTGTCCGAATTTGTGAAGGGGAAGCCCCCCTTTGTCCGAGTTTTGTATGTATGGCACAAGTGGTCAGAGTTTTTGAAACAACACTTGAGGTCCGACTTTTTTTAGGGTTTTGGGGGGATGATGTTGTCCGACTCTTATATGGGTAAGGGGGATCCGACCTTTAATTGTGTTGCCTTGTCCGAATTTCACTTGTATTAAGTGTGATCCGACTTTTATGCTTGATAACCTTGTACGATCATTATGAAATGGAAGCATGGTCCAAGTTTTATACTTAATTGAATGCATGTATGAGTTTATAAGTGATGTATGAGAGTTTACCTGTAAACACCAGTGTTAGAGCCTACTGTATGTTCTGTACGTTACAACATGCTGTATGTTATTGCATGTTGCTGAATGATACCGTATGTATGAACAATCTTTATCATATCATTCTGTACACAATGAACACACATAACACAATTGCTTGGACATCAATGACTTGTAAACCCTAATTGAATGTAAACACTTATCTCGAATTTATGTGCAAAGTATCCTAGGTCGTGTGTAACGGACTTAAACATTAATTAACCCTAGAAGCAATAACAAACCGAGCAAAACAAGGTGAGTTCACACTCTTACTAAGGCATGGGATTCCCAGGGCTTGGGAATGGGATTGAAGGAATGAGATTGAATGGATTCGTACTTACACTGTTACTAGACTACCTACCATCGTCCTCGGTTGTGCAGGACACATACGTAAAACCTACGTATACTTGTACTACTCACTGTCCTCAGGTTGTGAAGGACACTCACGTAAAACCTACGTGAACTTATACTCACTACTGCCTCGGTTGTGTCAGGCACTTACGTAAAACCTACGTAAACCCCCGCGTACCCCTGTCCTCGGTTTGTGAAGGACACTTACGTAAATCCTACGTAAACATTGTACGTACTACTGTTCTCAGGTTAAGAAGAACACTTATGGTTACAAATAGTCTAGTGGATATACAACATGGGAAGCCCCCACCAATAGAACATACTATCGGCCCAGTAGAGCCACATGTTACAAACGAACTTACTATTACGCAATTACTTTCTGTGAACTCGCTCAACTAGTTGTTGATCCTCTATTACATGCCTTGCAGGTCGTTAGGTACATGGAGCTTGCACAGGGAGGAGCTGGTCGTTGTGGGCATGGATCGTGAATGTTTCGTTAAACACTTTATGATATTTCATACTTTATTATGATGGGTTTTATTTATACGCTTCCGCTAAACAGTGATAACATACTTATATTTTGAACACTTTTCATATTAGTGGTTGAATGGCATTTACTTTTACTTATTAATTACATGTTCAATATGATTGGTGGCTTGATCCTGGTCAGTCACGCTCCCAAGCGGTGATACTCCGCAGGTGGATTTTGGGGGTGTGACAATAAACTTAGGCTAATATATTTAAGATTCTAAGTTACTTGTCATGATTCTCGTGGGCAATTTGGGACCCATGAAACCACATAAACATAGTGTCAAAACCAAGCACTTAGAATTAGATATTACTTTCGTATACATACTTTTGATACTTTAAATTCCAATTCCGAATCTTCCATTCTAAATCCAATAACTTACACACCTTCACTTCCCCTATGTAGGGTGATTTGGTGATTTCATCCTCAAAACCTACAACACTTCACGGGATTATCAAGTTTGAAGCTTGCAAAACCGTGAGTGCACTTGACCCATTTTCGTTTTACACATTTTCGGGTGCAACATGTTAGTCTATTAAATCACAAACACAACATACTTTATGAAATGCACAAAATAATCCAAATACATGCATACTTACTTGTAACACCCCGTGTCAAAGTCAAAGTCAAAGTCAAAGTCAAGATTGACTTCTTTGACTATAGTTAGTCTATTTTATGTTGGTGTTTCTGTTAGTTGTATTATGTGAAGTAAGTGTTATTAATCAAAGTAATCCAATGTTTATCGACGCGAAACGATTTGCGACTGTGAATAATAGGAAGTAACAATGCGATAAAGTCAATCAATCAATAATCAAGCTAATCGAATCATCATCGAACTCGAAACTCGAATTACGCGAATTCTGGTGTTAGTATACGTGTGTGTGTGCCTTATGTGTTACTTGTGCATGTTTACTTTATGTGATGTGTGGTAATCAATCGAAACTCGAATCGAAACTCGGAACTCAATCGAACTCAATCTAAATCGAATTATGAAAAATGGTGGCGAAAATATAGTGTGAAATATAGATGCTTGTATGTAGATATAGTGGTTGGGATTAAAAGTAATTTGAATAGGAAACCCTATCGTATTCGTATCATCTTCAATCGAAATCGAAATATCAGAAATCGTCGCACCGAACGCTCGAAACAGGCTGTTGATCGTTCAGGCTCCTAGCCGATCGAACAGGCTGTCCGATCGGGATGCCTGGCCGATCGGCCAGCCCTTTCCTCTTTGGGAAGCCTATAAATAGCCCTGTCATTGTCATTCTTTCCACTTTTGGAAACTCTCTGACCGACCAGCTCGTGCTCTTCACCTTTCCTCAGATTTCTCCCAATCCCGGTAAGATTTCATCCTAAATCTTGTACTTTCTTGATCTATACACACTCCTACACCTTTCTATCCTTCAAATCTTAACTTTTCACCGTGAAATCATCAAGATTCAAGCATCCTAGGATGATGACATCATGGTGTTCTTGAAGAACTTCATGTTTTGGCCTCAATCCACCAAGAATAGCTTGGATCTAACCGATTTCCACATAAACAAACAAAGATCTACTACAGATCTAAACATATTCACGGTGGAAAAGATCGAAAGATGGATTTTCCAACTTTCTTTCAACTTACACTCAATGCCTTCAAAACCGGTAGAAACGGAGCTTGAACCCACACACTAATCACTCTAGTAGTTGTGCGGTTCGAGATTCGGGATTCTATCCACGAGGTTCACCGATTTCGGGTTAAACGTCAAACTACCGTTCCGAACAGTTCACCGGCCGGACTTGGGTGATTCTTGTCCGAGCAGGGGAAACAAGTAAGAACGAAGGTTCCATGGTTCAGCTCACTGTCAAAATACCTCGATTTAACGTCAAGCAATCAAAACAACCAAGTTTTAGATGAACAGGCCGACCAGGTCAGGATGCTGACCGATCGGACATGCTGTTCGAACGAACAGCCCAACCGATCGGACATGTCAGCCGATCGACCAGGCCAGCCGATCGGCTAGCACATGGTCCCACACTTTAACAATTTCATGAAGGCTAGTATTGAACGAAGTGTTGTTCGATCGAACTACGGTTTGATTTGAATTACTCTTCGGATCATGAGATACTATGCTTCAACACTTAATCGATTTTCAACTCGTTCGACGTATTGGAGTGCCACCCGAACGAACATGCCGTCTGTTAGGATCTGAGTTTGGATTGATTGTGATTTGTGTTTGAATTTAGATGAACAATGAAAGAGTAGTGCAGCGGAAATTAAATGGAAGCAAACTTTTCCCAATCAAACAGAAGAAATGCTTTCAATCATACATTTTCAACACAGAATCAAATGATTAAATTTATTTCAAACTTTGATTACAATGCATGTATGATTTGCAAACTCCCCCTCAGCCCGAGCTCAGTATTTGTTCGTGCAGGAAGAAGATGGTGAAAGAGCTAAACAGAACAGTACAGAGCACTGTTCTATTTATAGGCACTAACAAACCACTGAGCATCTAAGCTGACATCACCATGAAAGTGACATCTAACCTCCTAACAAACTCTTAACAACTGACCTATACAAACACTGCTATACTAACTACTGATGTTACAATTCATTACATAAAGTAAACATAAACAACCGCTGCATCCTTCCACTACTGTGAACCCAGCAGTACTTGTCATGATCAGCAGTGCTTGAAACAAGGCAGTAGATTGAGCAACAAAGCTTTAGTTCTACAACAGTCTTTGACTTGATCAGCAGTTGTAGGTCAGCAGTTTGCATGATCAGCGGATAGAAGGGTCAGCAGATGTTGAAACCACTTTCAAGGGGAGAGACTTGCATGCAAACATCTGCTTATTTTGGATCCACTGCTCTGATCCAGTTTTGGCTTTCATTATCTGTTCCTTTGACAGGGTTCAATCCCAACAATCTCCCCCTGGAACAGATAATGCCAAAACTCTCCAATATTGTAGATCTTTATTGCCTCATCAGCAGTTCCCTTATTTGCCCTTTGAGTTGTAATTCAAAGGTTAAGGCATCTGTATCATCTTCATCCCTGCTAAGTGGAAGATCAAGGAGATCCTGCAAATCTTCAAGACTCTGGCCAAGAGCTTGTTCCCTTGTTAATTTCTTCACTTCTCCACTAGACTTGAACACTGTCAGTACGTGGGTCTGTTTGTCAGTTTTCCACTTTAGTACCTTTGAGCCTGGTGGGTTTCTTGGGAGATTTTTATTTGATGAGGTATTTGGTGATGCTGGCCCGTTCATGACTGGCTGAGCAGTACTTGCAGATTGTTCCAATTCAGGATCTTCTTTCATCATTAACATAATGCCCTCTTTTACAAGGAAATTACCAGCAATTAGATCTTGAACTGTTTCAGCACCCAACTGGTTTTGTCTCCTTCTTTTGTAGATGGCAGTACCAGCAGGAGCAGTGGTTCTTTTGGCTTGCAGCTTTGGTGGTCTTTTTGAGACCTCTGCTTTGGAATAGTCAGGCTTTTGTGGAGCTGTTGGATCTTTCTTCCTAAGTTCCTCCAACTTTTTATAGGTGGCCCTGACCCTAGCTTCTCCCCACTTTGACACAGAATTCTTTGACCCATAATCAGCTGTGATAAGCTCCTCTTTCATTCTCTTCAACTCTAATGCCTTTTCAGCTTCAAACTGTTTGAATTTTTCAGGAGGAGTCTACTGGACTTTATTTTTGATCATTTCATGAATCCTGGCTACTTCTTTTTCAAGCTCAGGAATGGTCCAGTTTTTGTACATGTGTTTCTCCCCCTTGTATTTCTTGTAGGTCATGATATTTTCAATGTAGTCTTTTCTCAGGGTCTCATCTGCCCTTTCTGAAATTTGTTGACTAACATTTTTGGCAAATTGCTCCATTGATCTGACCTGTGTGAGTAAAAACTGATAGTTTTGTTGAAATTCTCTATCAGATTTCCCATGTTTATGTTTGATTGAGATATTCTCTGCCTGCTTGGCCTTGATTTTCAAATATTCTTCAATCGATGGCAAACTCCTTTTGGCAGGGTCATCCTCATAATAGAAAGATTTGATCTCTTCCCTAACTTCTATGAGTTCCAAAGGGAATATAACACCTGCAGGAGGTAATGAATTTTGGATTTGAGCTGAAGAGAGAGGAATGGGTTTTGGAATTGTGACAAGTGCTTGGGATTTTGAAGCTATTGGTGGTGGTGATGGAGAATCATCATCTGATATGATAATCCTTCTCCTTTTTTTATTTTAGGAGAGGCGGATGACGATTTGGGTGGAACAGTGAAGGCGGTTTGAGTGGCAGTGGTTTGTGACTGACGAACAGCTGTTGAAACAACTGGTGTTTCAACCACTGTTGTCATTACAGCAGATGTTGTAACATCTGCTGTCTTCAGCTTTTGGGCAGGACGTGATGGTGGTGATGGTAAGGCAGTGGTAGTGGTGTGTGTTGAAGTGAGAGCAGATGTTGAAACAACTGAAGTACCAGCATATGTTGATACAACAGGAATTTCAGCAACTGTTTGGGTGGAGGTTTGATGTTGGTGGCTTTTGGATGGTGGTTTTGAAGTATGCTTAGGAAGACTGGATGGTGTGGATTTGGGTTTCCTTACTTTTCTAGTAAGATTTATTTTTGGAGCAGGATTTTGAACATCCTTTTCACTAGAACAACCCTGCGCATTCAGCTTCATGAAAGCTCTCTTCTCCTCATTCCACCTTGACAAATACTTTGCCGCTCTATCCCTTTTTACACTTATGACACCATCATCTAGTGCATTATGGGTAACATCAACCTTCTTGCTACCGTCTGGCAAGGGAATGTTTCTAAGCATTGCATCCTTTTCTGGATCAAGATACACCCCATTATCAATCCCTTTCTTTATCCACTCCTTAATTTTCTCCCCCTTTTTTGGCATTATCTAAGGGGATTTCATCAATAAAAAGAACTGTTGGAGGAGCAGTGCCAGTGGTTGCCAACAGATGTGTTTTTAGAGCCTTGATGTCTGCTTGTGTGGTTTTGAAACTAGACTCCATTGCTTCTCTGAGCTCTTGAACATGTTTTTCATGTTACTGCTCAGCCATCTGTTGTTGTTGGTGGAGAAATGGTTGAAAAAGATTCCAAAGCTCATTTGTAACATCTGCTGATGGTGGAGCAGGTGCCTGAGGTGGAACAGCAGTGGATGGTACCATTTGAACTGTGAACAACTGTTGAATCATTTCTTTGATTTCTACAACAGATGTATCCAGTTTCTCAACTCTTTCCGTCAATTCCTGGTACTTTAAACCATCACCCAACTTAATGGGATCATCTGATTTCCCACTAGCAGTGGTTTTATCAGAGGTTGAGGTAGGGAGTGTACTCCTAACATCAACCACTGATGCCCCTTTTTCTTGGTACTGGGGTCTTCTTCCTTTAACACTTGATAATCTTTTAATGGAACCAGTGGTTAATACAAACTCACTAGCAGATAACAGAGGTGTTACGGAAGGAATTGCCTCCAAGGAAGTCTTATTGATGTAACCACTGTCCAAGTGTAAACCTGTAGGTTCAACACTTGTAGTGGCTGCTTCACTTGGATTACCACCAAGAGTTACTTGTAACTCAAGGGGTGTAACCTCCTCAGGTTGTATTGGTGGGTTAGCAAAGATTAATACAGCAGGCCCAGTCTGTTGTTGAGGTATATTCTCATGTACAGGTGATTGAGAAGGACTAGTTTGTGCCAGGTTCAGATCAATTGCATCCAACAGTAGTTTGGTGTTTGGTGGAATTGGGGATGTGAAGGTAGGTTTAGAAAGAGAAACTGCCCCGGGCATTGGGCTGTGGATGATGGAAACGAGTGCTTCCAGAGCATCATGATGTGGTGACCCTATTTGTACAACCTGTTCTTTTTGTGAAGAGACAAGAGGAGTTTCAGGTATGGTTTGAGATATTTTTACCAACTGCTGTGAGGAAGAAGCAGCAGTGGTTTGTTGTGACTTTTGTGTTGTCACAGGCAGTTGCTCTGGTATCTCATCCTCCAGAGTTGCCTTTTTGGTAGGTTTTGGGGGTTTTTGATTTTTCTTTTTCTGTGGCTTTTTGGTGATTTTAGGTGTGGGTTTCAAGGCAGTTGTTTTACTACCTTGATCACCTTGAGCAGTGGGCTCAGCAGCAGATGCCTGAGGAGCAGTGTTTGCTGCTAAAGTCTGCTCAGGCACCTCTGCTTGTGTTTTGCAAGGTGTTGACATTCTTGTAAAAGTTTCAGCAGTTAAGCTGTGCATTTGTAAAGATTCACCTTGGTTTATTATAGCAATATCATCCTTACTGAATTTTTTCTCAAAATAATAACTTAAAAATCTTGGAAACAGTAAGAATGATTTTGTTTCAACATTTTTAACCAAATCATTGAAGATTACCTTGGAATAGTTAAAATTTTCTTCTTGTAAAATAGCATATCCCAAGTTCTGAATCTTCATTGGTATTTCATTAAAAGAAGTGGTTTTATTTGAAACACACATAAGGAGGGTATGAAATAAAAATCTTGTTGCAGGAGGGAAGAACCCTTTTTGTAAGGTATCCCTCTTCATCATTGTGTCAGCATACCCTCTCTCAATGAAGTCAATTTTTAACTCGTTTTTAGGGAAAGAATCTTTACCTTCCTGATCATCGAGCTGAAAGACTTCTGATATGGATTGTGGTGATATTTGAACTGCTTTTTCCTGTAGAGTAGAGTTAATGGCTATGACATTTTCACCTTGTTTGTCAAGGGTACAATTTTTCCAAAACTCTCTCTGGGTTTGCAGGTAGATGGGAGCATCTGCTGTAAGCAAAGTTTTGTACTTTGATGCAGTGATTATATCAAGGATGGAATCAAATGTATCGATGGTGCCGGGTTTTATGAGAAGACCCAGAAGATTATGAGACGGTTTGTGTGGGATTTCTGTGGAGGTAGCTTTTTGAGAAGCCCCTTTGGAAGATTTTGCGAATGATTTCGACTTTGTCATTTTGACGATGAAGATCGAAGATGAGTTTGTGAAGAAATTGGATGGAATGGGATGGAAACTGCTTTGAGAAGAGAATTTTTAAGAATTCAATTCGACAGTGAAACCCTGTTTGGGGTTTGAAAAGGGGGTTTTATAGAGGTAAAGTGAATGTTGACGTGGCAGCGGTTACAAAAGGTCTGACCACTATGTACTGTCCGCATGCTATCCCCTGGTGAAATGAAGGACAGTACTTTTGAACAATACTTTTTGTGAAAACAACTGGTGAAGACAGTAGTTGTAACGGTAATGGAGAGCAGTGGATGATTTTCACTATCAGTGGATAGCATATCAGTGGATACAACTCTGATTTTGAACATCAGTGCTTATCAGAGGAAAATGAGAGCAGGGGATGACTTTCAGCAGTGGATAGACTTTTGAAGTAGGGCAGACTTTTGAACCCATCAGTGGTTATGGCAGACTTTTAGGATTTTTAATGAAAAATTCATTTTTAGCTATTTCTAAGGATGGATTTTTGATTTTCTGAAAACATTTTAATGCTTTTATTCATAGAAAAACAGGATTTTGCCTGTTATTCCATGTTTAGCATGCCAATCCTAGAGATCAAGCTTTCAAAGGTGGATGTGTCTAATGCTTTGGTTAACACATCTGCCAGCTGATCCTTAGTTGGAACATGATGCAGAGAAATCAAACCTTTTTCATAGCAATCCCTCACAAAGTGATGTCTGAAGTCGATGTGTTTGGTGGTTGAGTGGGAAACTGGATTTTTGATGATATTTTCTGCTGCCTGGCTGTCCAACATGAGTGGTGTCTTCAAGGCAGTGATACCAAAATCCAGTAACTGATTTTGAAGCCAGAGCAGTTGGGCTGTACAGCTTGCAGCAGCTATATATTCTGTCTCAGCAGTGGATGTGGAAACAACTGCTTGCTTTTTGCTTTGCCAAGACACTAAGCAATTGCCTAGGAATTGGCACCCTCCTGAAGTGGACTTCCTTGTTTTATCACATCCAGCAAAGTCACTATTTGAGAAGCCTGAAAGCTCAATTTTACCATCAGCTGGATACCAGATACCAAGTGTGGGAGCACCTTTGAGGTATCTGATTATCCTTTTTACAGCAATAAGGTTTGACTTTCTAGGGGCTGATTGGGATCTTGCACAGACACATGTTGCAAACATGATATCTGGTCTAGATGCAGTTAGGTACAATAAAGACCCAATCATGCTTCTATATAAGGTCTGATCAACCAAATCATCCTTTTCTTCAGACATGACCAATTTATTGGTTACAATGGGTGTACTATATGGCTTACAATCATCCATATCAAATTTCTTTAAAAGTTCTTTGGCATGTTTGCCTTGATGGATGAAAGTACCATCTTGCAGCTGCCTTACTTGGAGACCAAGAAAGCACTGGAGTTCACCCATTACACTCATTTCAAACTCAGCTGTCATGAGTTGCCTGAACTCTTCACACATTTTATTACATGTGCTTCCAAAAATGATGTCATCCACATAAATTTGGACAATCATCAAATCCTTCCCTCTCCATTTTAAAAACAGAGTTTTATCAATCCTGCCTCTGGTGAAACCAATGGAAAGTAAAAAGGTGGACAGAGTTTCATACCAGGCCCTTGGTGCTTGCTTCAAGCCATACAAAGCTTTATTCAGCTTGTAGACATGATCTGGATTAAATGGATCCTCAAAACCTGGAGGTTGACAAACATAAACCTCCTCTTGAATCTTACCATAGAGGAATGCACATTTGATATCCATTTGATACACCTTGATGTTGTGGTTGACAGCAAAGGCCAGAAAGAGTCTGATAGCTTCAAGTCTTGCTACAGGGGCAAATGTTTCATCATAGTCAATGCCCTCTTCTTGTTTGAAACCTTGAACCACAAGACTGGCTTTATTCTTGACAACAATACCCCTTTCATCAGTTTTATTTTTAATGACCCATTTTGTGCCAATAGGACTCACACCCTCTGGCAATGGAACAAGCTCCCATACTTGTTGTCTTCTAAACTGTTGGAGCTCCTCTTGCATGGCTTCTACCCAGCTGTTGTCTTTCAGTGCCTCTTGGTACTTGACTGGCTGATGGAGTGATAGAAAACCTGCAAAAAGACAAATGTTTTGGGATTGCCTTCTTGTGAGCACCCCTTCATTGATGTTGCCAATGATTTGATCTGGTGGATGAGATTTCAAGAAGATGAGCTCTCCTTGGTATGGAACAATGGCATTGAGTGGTGAGGGCTGCAGATGTGTATCATCTGAGCTAACCACTGCCGGTGACTTTGATGACCCAGCAGTGGCTTCAAAAGGTGGTGGCATAGGGGGTAGAGGAGTGGACACCTGCTGACTTTGATCCACTGTTTGAGGACTTTTGTCAGCAGTGTTTGATGAGGTGGAAGCAATGGTTAGTGGGCTACTTTGGTCAACAACTGTTGAGGTAGCAGTGGTTGAGCTTTGACAGCTGTTTTGGACATCTGCTGCTCTTCCCATTGTGGCAGACTTTTGTTGAGGAATGATGATCTCATACCCATAGTCTGGTGATGAATTTTCTGATGGACCTGCACTGTTAGTCTTGACAGCAGTATTTTCAAAAGTGAATTTTTCAAGATCAAACAATTCTGCAGGATTTGCAAGGATTTTCATTGATGAAAGTTCATTGAACTTTACATTCAAAGTCTCTTCCACTGCTTTGGTCCTTGTGTTGAACACTTTGTAGGCCTTAGCAGTGGTTGAGTATCCCAGGTGGTATCCCATATCAATTTTGGCTGCAAACTTTGAGATAGAATCTTTTAAGTTTAGAATGAAACATGGGCAACCAAAAACTTTGAAATATGAGATTAATGGCTTTATTTTATACAGAATTTCATAAGTAGACTTTTTGTGCCTGGGGTTGATTAAAACTCTGTTTTGGACATAGCAAGCAGTGTTTACTGCCTCTGCCCAAAAAGTTAATGGCAAACCTGAATCTGCAAGCATGGTTCTGGCAGCCTCAATCAATGTTCTGTTCTTCCTTTCAACAACGCCATTTTGCTCTGGTGTTCTAGGGATGCTGTACTGCCTTACAATCCCTTCCTTCACACAGAAGGCATCCAACTCCTTATTTTTGAATTCTGTGCCATTGTCACTCCTGAATACTTTTACTGGAAGGTCAAATTGCTTTTTAACCTGTGTCACAAAGTCTTGCAAAATGGCTGCAGTCTCATCTTTTGAGTGTAAAAAGAAGGTCCATGTAAACCTAGAGAAGTCATCAACAATAACCAAACAATATTTCTTCTTTTTGAGACTCATTACTTGTACTGGGCCAAACAAGTCCATGTGAAGCATTTGCAAACACTGGGTTGTTTTGGACTCTTCAATGGGCTTGAAAGAGCTTTTATGCTGTTTTCCTTTTAAACAGGAAACACAATGCTCAGGACATGAAAACATTTTTTGTGGTAAGCCTCTCACTAAACCATTTTTTGAAATTTCATTGATTGTCTTGAGATTTGTGTGCCCCAGTCTTTTGTGCCATAACTCTGTCTCTTTGTTAGAGGCAGCTGAGAACAGACAGGCATCAGTTCTGGGACACTCTTTTGACATGTCAACAACATAAACATTGCCACTTCTTTGAGCAACAAGTTTTGTTTTTCCTGATTTTATTATTGCTTCAATCTTTTCAACCATTTCTGGTCCAATAATCCTACAACACTCCTTTGTGAAGAATGTCCCATACCCCTTGTCACTCATTTGTGAGACACTCAGGAGGTTGAATTTCATATTGTCTATTAGATTGACATTTTCAAATTTTATATTTCCAGACTGAACTGTAGCAGACCCCAGAACTTTCCCTTTACTATTATTCCCAAATGATATATCACCCCCTCCATGGATTTTGAAATCTTTGAGTAGGGCTTTACATCCTGTCATGTGCCTGGAGCCTCCACTGTCTACATACCAAAGGCTATCTAAGCATGCAGAAGCTCCCTGCACATGAAGTAAAAGGATTAGTTCATTAGGGTTTCCAAAGCCAGTAGGGCTTTGGATGGGGTCTCAACAGTTTCTGGGATGATGACTGATGCATGGACAGTGGTTAGCTCAGGGGTTTGAACATTTTTGGGAATGTTTTTCTCTAACCACTGTTGAGGGTCTTGGCCAATCATCTGTTGATAACCAAAAGGATACCTGTTCACTTTGGGTTTAGAGGGCTTTTTGTAAGCCTCATAAACGTGTGGGATCCTTTGGTGTGATGCTTTTTCCTTGCCTTTTCTGAAATGATTGGCTGGAGGTGCACCTGTCACCTGTACATCCCTTTGAACAGATGTTTGGTTCAACTGTTTTGTGACAGCAGTTTGGACAGGGACGAACAGTGGTTGTTTCTTGGTGAACTTAACAGATGATGCTGATGAACTTAAGGATGTTTTTGCAGTGTACTTGTAACGCCCTAAAACGTAATACCTTAAAATGACGCAGCGGAAAATTTGGGCCTTTAAAATTTCTTTCTATCTTAGTCATGTATCATACTTGGGGTTCGTTACTAGAAATTTTTAAAGTTAATTAAAGGGTTTACATCGTTCGTTCTGAATTTTCACATCAATTACATATACGCGTTTGAGCTACGTGACTACTCTTCCCGTACAATTTTTGCTCTTGACTCGATCTTCAATCCTCCAATGCTTTTAACCGACGATAGACCGTGTAACCTACATTCACCACAACATGCACATCATTAAAATTTGATAATCTACATTCATAATCTATCATACATAATTAATTGACCACGCCGCAATCTTTCTATGTGTGCTAGACTTTTCGATTATCCTTCCGAGTACAATCTTGCATTCCAATTCCTCAAAACTTCACGAGGGACTACCATAGCATACCTGCAAATCTCATTTCATTCTCAAGGCACATGATTAGTAACTTAGTGCTCAAACATATTAAGGCTATGTACACATATATACTAGCCCCACTCCCTCATGTATGATTAATACTACATCGTACCTACGCACATCCGTACGTGCACTTTTGGTCACATACTACACACACACATCATACGTACATACATACTTACATGTACCCGCGCATACCCCCATACCTCAAAACATACATGCCTGCATTCATTCGGATCTTCATATATTCACCAATACATTTCTACACATGTACCTACTTTCATGCGTTCCTACATTCATGTCTACGATCACACGTACTCCTATACATACACTAATACACATTTGCATACGCACACACATTTGTACATCTCTACACACATGCATACATACACATCTACATACGAACATATCTCTCCTACATCTTAACATACAAGCATATTCTATACGTACCTTTATACATACGTATGTACACATCTACACACATACATACCCTTCCTACATTGTTACATACGTACATATTCTCGTACATATCTATACACTTCTACATACGCACCTACGTTCATGTCTCTACTTGCATGCATACATACACATCTACATATGAACATACCTCCCCGCGATCTTTACACACATGCATATACTTATACCTATCTTTATACATACGCACATACTCTAACGATCATGTACTAGATCACACGTACCTCTTACATAATCATATGTTATTAATATGGGTCTTAGTCTTAGCTTTTTGGCCTATCAACATTTAAGAACCCTCAGAATCATGTTTGGAAAGTCCGCCGTAGTCCACGGATATCAAACCGAAGCCCACGGTACGTCAATTAACTTAAATAACGAAGTTTCAGCTTTTGGGACTTGGGAAGGCCGTCGCCGACGCCCCTAGGGCCGTCGGCGACGGGCCTTGCATTTACCCGTAGCCCAAAAACCCGTAGACAGGAGATTAACCCGTCAGCACAAAAATGGTTTTTCCCTTGCCCGTCGGCGACGGCCCCCCACCCGTCGGCGACGCCCTCTAGAATCTGCAGTTTTCTGCAGATTCGTTTCGTCGTCCGTACGCACTAAAACGCGCGTATCTTTTGAACCGTTTACCCGTTTAACCTCCCGTTTCTTCCTACATGCTTGTAAATTCGCATTCTACCATGTGGACTTGAAATCCCATATCCGAATTAAGGAAATTCTTAACTTGTGAACTATCGACTTATTATTCATTTATGACTTGTTTGACCCGTTCATATTTTCTTCAACAACACATTCGATTTAGCCCAGAACTTACAAGAACATTATAGCTATAAAACCTTTACATTATCCGCACTTCCACTCACCCATTAACGTGCTTATGCCCAATCCTACCCGTCACCCGGTTAGCATTCCGTAGACACTTCTTATTCTTCGTTTCATCATAACATCAAGACCTCATTTTGACCCATTACATCTACTTAGCAAAATCGTTGGTTTCATACCACCCATCCATTATTTGTCTCAACCATTATGCTAATTAACTAGAACGTAACCTTACTTAACAAATTAAGAAGTGATTCCGGAAATCACTTACCTTGTGCATCCGTGTTCGTAGCCGCTTCCTTGCCTCATCTTGACCCGTTAGCCTTCCATGCTTGAGTACGTGTTAATGTAGTTCCTATCCTTTCATGTCACCACATCCATATTCTTTGTTAGCATACAAACTCATACATATCATCCATCATTTCTAATTCATACCTTACATTAGACTTTCATTAATCAAATTTTTAACAACATAAGGCATAGATCAACAATCACATCTTTTCAAGCTCGTATAATTCTACATGTCTTCATACACAACACATAATGATATAACATGTACCGTATGAGTTCTCAAGTCTTATATTCGTGTTAGGAAGCCTACCATAATATTCTCACATTCGTTGACTTTCTAGAAAGTCAACTATTAAATGTGCAAATTCTCATCCTTATAACGATACGGTTACGTTGATAAAGTTTACCATACTAATAACACTATATGCATTTCATACTCATGTTCTAGGACACACGTACGCGCATATAATTACTTACACACACATATATGTAATACATTTCATTCATACTAGCATTTTCATGTCTCCACAACTAACACTATAACACATATTAGCTAAACCAATATCGTTCCAATATTACTCCTTTATACAAATCTCATATGCTTCACATTTAGTGTACATTACTCCATGATTTCAATTAAGAAATTATTCAAACATATGGTGAACATCATACCACTTCAGCCTAGAGTACAACCTTCCAATGCACACCTTTTACCAAATCATATAACCAACCAAAAATCATACATGTATTTCATCTAAAATATATTTCTCATGTTCAATTATAACCAATTACATGACATCCAAATATTATACATTTTCATCCATTACATGCATTCAATCTCATCTAGAAATCTCACCTAGACATTTCATCAAACACTTGGTGTGCATACCACTGTCTAAGCATAATGCACAAGTATTTCATGCCTCACTTCCAACTTCATGATTTCATTCATCAACACCACTAAACATCAAGTAACTCATATCATGCTCAATTTATCTAACAAGAATTTATCATATACCACATCATACATCAAAATTACACAAGAATTGAACATGGATAATTCATTCATATCACCATCCTTACCACTACAAGTGGGTTTTATGTCAAAGCATCAAATGACATCAAAATCTTGTATAGTTCATGTTCTATATGATGCTTATAACATATATTCAGACCCAATTCATACTAATTCGTGACTCCATCATAACCCACTTCATACGAAATTACCAAATCATAAATTACAACTTACCAAGTGATTTATAGGGCTAGATGATCATGAATTCATGTACATGCATTAGATCCGAGCTGAATTTCCCTCTCAATTTGATGATTTTTGTGAAACTAGGGTTGAACCCCTTTTTCTTCTTCCTGACCATCGACATACACACACACACCATGTGTGTGTGTGGTGTTTTAATTTTATTTTTATAATTTCATGTTTCCCCACTTAACGGTTTTGGTCCCTCTAGTTTCATTTTGATTATGTGAGGGATTAAACTCTTTTCTTTTTACCAACCGGGTTTTAATTTACCAAACCCGGTTTTGGGGTGTTACAGTACTCTTTCTTCTTTTCATCAAAGTTTTTGAGATACACATATTCCTTAGTTTTGTGGTTATTTTTACCACATATGGTGCAGCTTTCAGCAGAAACAATAACATTTGTTTTGTTTAGATCATGTGCTTTAAGATGAAAACAGTCTTTTGTTAGATGATTCTTCTTTTCACAAAAATCACAAAACAGGTTTTTAATCTTTTCTCTTTTCTTCCTTTTCTCAGATTCCTTTGCAACAGAGTTTTGAACCTCTGTTGGGATATCTTTGATAGGAATGATTCTTGCTTTTGGAGCTTTTACACCATCATTGGTTGTGAAATCCATTGGTTTGAAGTTTTCCAGGATATCACACTCATCAAACCATGTGGGTTTAAATTGGTATTTATCAATTTCCTCAAAAGTTGAGGATCCCACAGGTCTTTCCAGAGTAATTTTGTTACCAAGTTTGTCAGTTATTTTAACCTCTTGGCCATCTTTGTTGGTTGGAATTATCTCAGTTGAACCAGTTTGTTTTCCAGCAGTGTTTTCAAGATCATCATATTTTCTATGTCCAATACCAAACTTAACATTGCTTTCAAGCTGTTTTGCAAGCATAACCTCATACCCTTTACAAGACTCCACCCATCTTTCACAGGTGATCTGGGTAGACTCCAACTCCTTTTTGCAAACTTGGTATTTTTCTACCATAGTTTGGAGTTGAGTTTTGGTTATGCTCTGCTCCTCTTTTAAACTGCTGATTTCTTTATCCTTTTCAGCCAATTTGTTTCTAAGTTCTTTTAATGACTTTTCAAATTTGACTTCATCAGATAAGACTTTATCCCTAAGGTTTTCATTTACCTCTTTGATGTTAGAAAATACAATAATACATTTGTCTGAACACAGTTTTTCAAGAACTTGAGGAGTTACCTTGGCAGCAGCCATCATGGCACAATTACATTGATGATCATCTTCTTCATCAGCTCTCCCTTCTCCCTCACCAGCTTTCTTCAATTCTTCTTTCTCTTTTTCATCTTTGGACCAAGGGTTGGACAGTGGTTCAATCAGGGTTTCTGAATTTTCTCCCAGCAGTAGTTCACCAGCAACTGCAGTAACCACTGCTTCAGCAACTTCATCCACTGTTTCAGCACTTAGCTGTTCAGCTTTAGTTTCAACCCCTTCTGGTATTGACTCTAATGCCATCAAACAAAATTCATCATCAAAAGTATCATTAGAAGCATAGAGAGCAAAATTTTCATCACCAAGTTCATCAGGCATGCTGCTCTAATCAACAAAGCCTTGTGTGAAAAAGCTTTGCTGATCTGGTTGTGTCACTGTTGGAGCAGCTTGTTGAGGTGCAACAGGTTGCACTTGTGCCTGAGGAACAAGGGCTTGAACATACTGAATTTGTGGAACAGTAGTTTGAACATAATGCACAGGCACAGGGGTTGCAGCATAATGAGCAGTGTTAACATGTGCTGCAGGGGCATATTGGGTATAGTGCACAGTGTTTTGTTGTTGTGGTCTAGGGTTTGAACTAGGATGAGTAATTATTGGACCAGTGGTTTGACTCCTACATTCTCTAGCAAAATGACCTAGCCTATTACACTTGTAACACTTGATTTTCGACTTATCCAACCCCACCCTTAAATTCCCATGAAGCCCTGGGAATTTTCTCCCTGTTCTTTTGTAGAATTTGCTTGTTCTAACACTAAGAAAAGCCAATTGATGCACTATGTCCATCTCTTCTAAGTCAGTGGGATCAAAATGTTGCAAATCATTGAGTTCAAAGCACAAGTTATCTGACATCTGGGTTTCATTATTTGCAGTGAATGCATAATTTGCAGAGTGAGAATCAGAGTTGTTAAAATTACCACCAGCAGTTATGTCAATAAAATGATCATAACTCTGATCCTTACTGCTGCTACCAGATTCTTCCTGACCAAACAGAGCTGTGCTGCTAAATGAATAGTCATCAGCAACTTTGCCAGACTCTTGCAACTTCCTTTTCTGGTTTAACTCCCTTTCATAGGTCAGGAGTCTACCATGGAGTTGGGTCAGGGTCAGGTCTTTGAACTCAGCTGAATTCCTGGTGACAAAAGCAATTGTGTCCCATTTTTCGGGCAATGATCTCTGTTTTTCAACGAAATGAACAAACGATTAGTATCAACGATTGCGAGCTGAACTATTTATGTCAAAATGATTGTTAAATCAAATTTGACTGTCCAAGCTCTGATACCAATTGTTAGGATCTGAGTTTGGATTGATTGTGATTTGTGTTTGAATTTAGATGAACAATGAAAGAGTAGTGCAACGGAAATTAAATGGAAGCAAACTTTTCACAATCAAACAGAAGAAATGCTTTCAATCATACATTTTCAACACAGAATCAAATGATTAAATTTATTTCAAACTTTGATTACAATGCATGTATGATTCGCAAACTCCCCCTCAGCCCGAGCTCAGTATTTGTTCGTGCAGGAAGAAGATGGTGAAAGAGCTAAACAGAACAGTACAGAGCACTGTTCTATTTATAGGCACTAACAAACCACTGAGCATCTAAGCTGACGTCACCATGAAAGTGACATCTAACCTCCTAACAAACTCTTAACAACTGACCTATACAAACACTGCTATACTAACTACTGATGTTACTATTCATTACATAAAGTAAACATAAACAACTGCTGCATCCTTCCACTGCTGTGAACCCAGCAGTACTTGTCATGATCAGCAGTGCTTGAAACAAGGCAGTAGATTGAGCAGCAGAGCTTTAGTTCTACAACAGTCTTTGACATGATCAGCAGTTGTAGGTCAGCAGTTTGCATGATCAGCGGATAGGAGGTCAGCAGATGTTGAAACCATTTTCAATCATTTCAAACGCTAACCGTTACCGCATATATTACGTGACTAAATGAATGCTTGTTGTTATGTTTACACGTGGAATGTTGCCTACCTGCCTTAACGACGATAGTACTATAGTTTGGACTCAGGACCCGTTCACACGGGGGTTGTTAAGGACAATTTCTTGCATGGATTACGGTGGTAATCATGTATTGCGAACTGCCTCGGGCAGTCAACCCCCAGTCATTGGTATCGATAGATCCATGTCGATAATTAACATGCTTCGTTTTCCTCTGTGTATGTGCTGGTTATGCGTAAACTATTTCGAACTCTATTATACTATTATCAAACTTGTATGCTCACCTTTACATTTCATGTATTGACTTTATTTTAACGTATGTGGCAGGCAATTAGGATGCTTATCTGCTAGGAAGGCGAGCTTAGAATAAGCGTCTAGAGCATAGTTGTCTGTAGGTCTTGCAGATCGAGTCTCTAGAAGCATTTGAACAATTTTTATATTTAAAATCTGAGTTATCGGAACAGAATATTTGACTTGATGTTATCTGTAATAATTTGTTTGCTATTTGAGGTACGGTATGGGACGTATTATATAAATTGAATACTGATAATAATTGTTATGGAAACTTCTGGACAATCTGTTTCGCTCAGTGCCATGCCCCGATGATTCCGCCATCGGTTAGGGTGTGACAGATTGGTATAAGAACGATAACTATAGGGAATTAGGCTAGACACGACCTAGTCCGGGTCGCTGTCTTAGAGACCTAGACTATAGTTAGGAACCAACAGACCAAGCGTATGCGCTAAATCCTGCAATTCTTCGCTATCACTGCACTCGAATTTTCAAATAGAGCCAAGCAATTTAGTCGAGATTAGGTGTGAAACCCGCAAACTCTCGACTAAGTTACTTGCCCGGTATTGTTTTACCAACTTATCAAAGAGTTTCTTCATTACTTTTTCAATAACGAACGAGGAGAATTATACCAAAACAAGAGTGAAATCCATATTTTGATGAATAATCTCCTCAATTTCACTAAAACAAGGAAGAAATTGCTAAGCCAGGGGTGAAACCCAAACCTTGGCAACTTATTCCAACTTTTACTCATCTCACCAAAGCCTCGACGGACTCCAACGACCTGAACTCACGAGTATGACCTAGGGAATACGCGCCGAATGCCCAAGAATCGAGGCGGAAGCACGATCCTGAAAGTCGAAATGTGACGACAAGTCTATTAAGAATAGTCGAATCGCTTTGGGTAGTCGATGTCTAGTAGCCGCAGACGATCTAATTCTCGATTTTTGTATTTCTGAGTCGGCAGTTGTCACTATGACGATTCGTCGATTTTATGTGTTTTATGTGTAATTACCTATTTATGCGTTTATGTTTTTGGAGGATTATTCGATTTTTGCTATCACTTCGATCGACACACACGACTCGCATTTGCTCTTCTATCTCAACACGCTAACAAGTCGCTACAGATCTAAAACGACATTATGCTACGATATACGTTTATACTATACTCGACTTGCTACACGATTATACTATACTGCTCGACATGTTATACGCGATCGCTATACGCGAACGACACGCGAACTTGAATGAAAGGTTTTTGTATTCTGACTGCCTCTGTGATTAAATAGGAATGTGCTTCTATGTTTATGTGTCTCTGTGCTCTACGTGCTTATGTGCTTCTGTGACTATGTCAATCTGTGACTATGTGTTTATGAGATACATGTTTCGACGTGTTCCTGAGCTTTAGTAAGTAGTAGACGTGTGAGGTGAGATTCGATTTTGATGTGTCTGAGACCTACGACGATGTCTGTTGCAGACCATGTCGTCATCCGGACACCGAACCCCGCTTACCCACCAAGAAAAGAGAGACAGGCGTCTTGCTGCTATCATCGCCAAGCAAGTGGCAAAAGCTGTGAGCGATGTCTATGAAAACGTCAGCAAATCCTCTGATGATTCGAGAACCAAAGCTCCTAAAGATGCTAACAAGACTGTTTTTAGCTTCAAACAGTTCAAGGCATGCAGACCAAAAGAATTCACACGAGAAGATGGCCCAACGGCTATGTTTCAATGGTTTTATTCTATCGAAGTCACTCTGCGCCAAAGCGGCTGTCCTGCAAACCTCCGTACCCTAAATGCGACCGGCGTTTTGCAGTCCCGAGCTCTAGACTGGTGGACGGCCGAATAAAACAAACGCGGGAATGATGTAGCTTATGAGCTGACTTGGGAAGAGCTGAAAGCCATCATGATGGACGAATTCTGCCCTCCCCATGAACGCCAAAAGCTGGAGGATGAGTTTTGGAACATCAAGCAGAAGGACGGAGACAACGCTGCCTTGACCGCTCGTTTCAAACAGCTTAGCAAAATTTGTCCCGATCAAGTCAAGACGTCAGACATGGCCATCAAGAAGTACATTCGAGCTCTACCCGATTGTGTTGCCGATTTTGTTCACGCCGCGAAAACCTCATCAATCGAAGAAACTTACTTGCTTGCCGCCGAGATCAATGACAAGCGAGTAAAAGCTGGTTTCTGGGATAAGCCCTCCAAGTCTCTACATCAAGCCACCACTGCATCGACCGCCAACACCACCACTGCTCAACCATCCAAGTCATCATGCCGCAAGAAGAAGCACAACAACAGCAGCTCCAGCAACAAGAACTGTGATGTCACTACCACTGCTACTCCTCTGCAAGCCGTACTGGCTCAGCAGCAGTCTTATCATCGACCAGCACCAGTTACTCAAGCGTCGCCAGCAAAGCGTGCTTACACAGGTCCCCACCCGCTCTGCCCGACATGCTCATATCATCATCCGGTGGGACTCGCATGTCGTTCCTGCGCTCATTGCAACCTTTACGGCCACTTTACTGCCAATTGTCGCTATGATCCTCGTCAAGCCCCAGTTCAAGCCAATGCTCATCAAGCTCTACTTCCAGCCCCACAAGGCCAACACGCAGCTCAAGCACCCGCGATCAACGCTCGAGTCTGCTTTGCATGTGGTGACCCTAACCACTTTGCAAACATGTGCCCAAACAGGGTTGTGAAGCAAGAACCCCAGCAGCAGCAGCAGCAGCAGCCTCAGCAGTAGCAACAAGCAGCACGCGCCAGAACCTTCAACATCAATGCTCGTCAAGCCCAAGCTGACAACAAAGTGGTTAATGGTACGTTCCTTGTGAATGGTATTTATGCATCATGTTTGTTTGATACTGGAGCCGATAACAGCTTTGTGTCATTTGAATTCGAGAAGCTCCTTAGTCGTAAGCGTTCTTATCTCCCCTCGTTATTCGAAGTTGAAGTCGCTACTGGAAGAACTATCGCCGTTAATTCTGTTCTTCGTGATTGTACTCTCGAGATCAACAATCACGTCTTCCCAATCGACCCTATCCCGATGCAGCGTGGAAGTTTTGACATCATAGTAGGCATGGACTTTCTACGCGAAAACCATGCTGAAGTTGTGTGCTTCGACAAAATGATTCGATTCTCGCTCGCGAATGGTGATTTATTATGTGTGTACGGTGAAACTGCTTCGAAAGGTCTCAAGCTCATGTCGTGTGTCCAAGCTAGCAAGTATCTCCGCAAGGAATACAGAGCTTTCTTGGCTAACATCGTAGTAGCGGAGAAGGAAAAGAAAAGGAAGTCAGAAATCAGAGAAGTTCCATTGGTCCGTGAATTCCCTCAGGTGTTCCCTGATGATCTTCCCGGATTACCGCCCAGTCGTGATATCGACTTCCGCATCGACCTCATTCCTGGAGCTAACCCCGTAGCCAAAGCTCCTTATCGACTCGCTCTATCCGAAATGCGGGAACTCTCGAACTAACTCCAGGAATTATTTGAAAAAGGCTTTATTCGCCCGAGCACCTCTCCAAGGGGCGCGCCAGTCCTTTTCGTCAAAAAGAAGGATGGTTCGTTAAGGATGTGCATCGACTATCGGGAGTTGAATAAGTTAACCATCAAGAACCCATACCCTCTGCCTCGAATCTATGACCTATTTGATCAGCTACAAGGTGCTAGGTGTTTCTCGAAGATCGATCTATGTTCAGGCTATCATCTATTGCGCATTCAAGAGGAAGATATACCCAAAACCGCTTTTTGCACTCGATACGGCCACTATGAGTTCATTGTTATGCCTTTTGGTTTAACCAACGCACCCGTGGTTTTTATGGATCTGATGAATCGCGTGTGTAAGCCTTATCTTGACCGTTTCGTCATCGTGTTCATCGACGATGTCTTGATTTATTCCAAGTCGAAATCCGAACACGAGCAACATCACCGTTTGGTTCTCGAGCTACTCCAGGGGAATCAACTCTATGCCAAGTTCTCGAAGTGCGAATTCTGGCCGGAGGAGGTTCAGTTTCTGGGTCACATTGTTAATAGTCAAGGTATTCATGTCGATCCCGCGAAGATTGAAGCAGTTAAGAGTTGGATTACGCCTAAGAACCCGTCTGAAGTCCGTTCTTTTCTCGGACTAGCGGGCTCTTATCGACGACTTATCGAAGGATTCTCTAAAATCGTTGTGCCGCTTACCGCCTTTACTCGTAAAGACAAGCCTTTTGTTTGGGGAACTGAACAAGAGTCTGCCTTTCAAACCCTCAAGCACATGCTTTGCAATACTCCTGTTCTCACATTGCCCGACGGAAACAACGATTTCATTGTCTATTGTGATGCTTCCAACCTTGGTCTTGGTTGCGTTCTCATGCAGCGGGACAAGGTTATAGCTTACGCATCTCGTCAGCTCAAAATCCACGAGAAGAACTATACAACCCATGATCTCGAGCTAGGCGCAGTTGTTTTTGCATTGAAGATTTGGCGACACTACCTGTATGGTACCAAGTGTACGATCTTCACCGATCACCGGAGTTTACAAGACATCTTTAATCAGAAAGAACTTAACATGCGTCAACGTCGATGGGTAGAACTTCTTAACGATTACGACTGTGAGATTCGTTATCACCCAGGCAAGGCAAATGTTGTTGCCGACGCGCTCAGCAGACGGAGTTATTTGCTCAGTATTCGCAATACTCAAGCCCAGCATGACCTCGAAACCCTCATCCGCGAAGCCCAACATGCTTGCTTTAATGAACACACCTTGAAGAAAGAAAGGATTTATCACGATGGAGCTCAGCTTGTAAGAAAATCAAATGGGATCTTCTATTATCTAGACCGAATTTGGATCCCTAAGCGGACTGAATTACGAAAGATTTTAATGGATGAAGCCCACAAATCTCGGTATTCTATTCATCCCGGTGCCGACAAAATGTACCAGGATCTTCGTTACAAGTACTGCTGGCCGGGAATGAAAAGGGATATCACTCTCTATGTCGGAAGATGCCTGACTTGTGCTAGGGTTAAGGCTGAACATCAAAGGCCCTCTGGCTTACTCGAACAACCACCAATCCCTATATGGAAGTGGGAGAGTATAGCTATGGATTTCATAACCAAGCTTCCACCCACGTCATCAGGTCATGACAGCATTTGGGTTGTAGTTGATCGTTTGACCAAATCCGCCCACTTTTTGCCAATACGGGAAGACTACAAGGTAGAATGACTAGCCCGAATCTACACCGACGAGATCATTTGTAATCATGGTACGCCTCGCGACATCATCTCTAACCGTGATGCTCGGTTTACCTCACGATTGTGGGAAACGTTTCAAGCAGCTCTTGGTACGATGCTTAACTTAAGTACCGCATTCCATCCTCAAACCGACGGACAGACTGAGAGAACGATCCGTACTCGTGAGGACATGCTCCGTGCGTGTGTCATCGACTTCGGTGGTAGTTGGAACAAATACCTGCCATTAGTCGAATTCTCGTACAACAACAGTTATCATACCAGCATTCAAATGGCACCATTCGAGGCCCTATATGGAAGAAGATGTCGATCGCCTATTGTATGGCACGAGATCGGTCACTCGCAATTAACCGGTCCGGAACTATTACAAGAAACGACTGACAAAGTCCTCCAGATTCGAGACAACTTGTCGAAGGCCCGGGATAGACAGAAAAGTTACGCCGATAGAAGACGCAAGCCCCTTGAATTTGACGTTGGCGACTACGTACTCCTAAAGGTATCACCTTGGAAGGGTGTGGTCAGATTCGGCAAGAAAGGGAAACTAGCGCCTCGATATGTGGGACCTTTTAGGATTCTGGAAAGGATCGGAAAAGTCGTCTACAGACTCGAACTACCGGAGGAACTTAGTAACGTCCACCCGACTTTCCATGTGTCGAACCTCCGAAAGTGTCTAGCTGACCATGATTTGATAGTACCTCTCGATGACCTTCAAGTAAACGAAACGCTACACTTAGTGGAGAAGCCTGTCGAAATCATGGACCGCAAAACCAAACAACTCAGGCGCTCGCGCATACCTTACGTGAAAGTCC
The DNA here is from genome assembly GCF_002127325.2 of Helianthus annuus. Lineage (NCBI taxonomy): Eukaryota > Viridiplantae > Streptophyta > Magnoliopsida > Asterales > Asteraceae > Helianthus > Helianthus annuus. Next base: position 89,986,283 of record NC_035445.2, on the reverse strand, counting down.
GATGGGAAGGCAAACGAGGCGCAGAATTCACTTGGGAACTCGAAAGCGACATGAAGGAAAAGTATCCGCAGTTGTTCAGGTGAGAGCCTAGAGAGAGAAAGTAGCAAAAGGTGATCCACGGTGCTGTGCAGCTTTCAGCCTAATTTCGGGAAGAAATTCCCTAAACAAGGGGAGGCTGTAACACCCCATGTTACCGAATGTCAAAGTCAAAGTCAAAGTCAAGATTGACTTCTTTGACTATAGTTAGTGTATTTTATGTTGGTGTTTCTGTTAGTTGTATTATGTGGAGTAAGTGTTATTAATCAAAGTAATCAAATGTTTATCGACGCGAAACGATTTGCGACTGTGAATAATAGGAAGTAACAATGCGATAAAGTCAATCAATCAATAATCAAGCTAATCGAATCATCATCGAACTCGAAACTCAAATTACGCGAATTCTGGTGTTAGTATACGTGTGTGTGTGCCTTATGTGTTACTTGTGCATGTTTACTTTATGTGATGTGTGGTAATCAATGGAAACTCGAATCGAAACTCGGAACTCAATCGAAATCGAATTATGATAAATGGTGGCGAAAAGATAGTGTGAAATATAGATGCTTGTATGTAAATATAGTGGTTGGGATTAAAAGTAATTTGAATAGGAAACTCTATCGTATTTGTATCATCTTCAATCGAAATCGAAATATCAGAAATCGTCGCACCGAACGCTCGAAACAGGCTGTTGATCGATCAGGCTCCTAGCCGATCGAACAGCCCAGCCGATCGGACGGACTGTCCGATCGAGCAGGTTGTCCGATCGGGATGCCTGGCCGATCGGCCAGCCCTTTCCTCTTTGGGAAGCCTATAAATAGCCCTGTCATTGTCATTCTTTCCACTTTTGGAAACTCTCTGACCGACCAGCTCGTGCTCTTTACCTTTCCTCAGATTTCTCCCAATCCCGGTAAGATTTCATCCTAAATCTTGTACTTTCTTGATCTATACACACTCCTACACCTTTCTATCCTTCAAATCTTAACTTTTCACCGTGAAATCATCAAGATTCAAGCATCCTAGGATGATGACATCATGGTGTTCTTGAAGAACTTCATGTTTTGGCCTCAATCCACCAAGAATAGCTTGGATCTAACCGATTTCCACATAAACAAACAAAGATCTACTACAGATCTAAACATATTCACGGTGGAAAAGATCGAAAGATGGATTTTCCAACTTTCTTTCAACTTACACTCAATGCCTTCAAAACCGGTAGAAACGGAGCTTGAACCCACTCATTAATCACTCTAGTAGTTGTGCGGTTCGAGATTCGGGATTCTATCCACGAGGTTCACTGATTTCGGGTTAAACGTCAAACTACCGTTCTGAACAGTTCACCGGCCGGACTTGGGTGATTCCTGTCTGAGCAGGGGAAACAAGTAAGAACGAAGGTTCCATGGTTCAGCTCGTTGTCAAAATACCTCAATATAACGTCAAACAATCAGAACAACCAAGTGTTATATGAACAGGCCGACAGGTCAGGATGCTGACCGATCGGACAGGCTGTTCGAACGAACAGCCCAACCGATCGGACATGTCAGCCGATCGACCAGGCCAGCCGATCGGCTAGCACACGGTCCCACGCTTTAACAATTTCATGAAGGCTAGTATTGAACGAAGTGTTGTTCGATCGAACTACGGTTTGATTTGAATTACTCTTCGGATCATGAGATACTATGCTTTAACACTTAATCGATTTTCAACTCGTTCGACGTATTGGAGTGCCACCCGAACGAACATGTCGTCCGATCAGGGGACATCTTGCTGAGGACTTATTACTGAAGTACCTAACAGATCGGTTAAGCCGGCCGATTGAACGACCCGTTCGATTGATCGACCTGAAAGGTAAGGACACTTCAATGTTCTCGAATACTACAACGAAAACTTCAAAAGGACAAACCATCATGCACAAACACATTCTACACAAAGGAAGAAACAATCCACTCGAACAGCCCAACCGATTGAGCCCACCGGCCGACCGAACAGGCTGTCCGAACTGACTGTCAAACCGAACGAACAACCCGTCCGCTCGAACCTACCGTTCGATCGACCAGGCTGTTCGACCCATCAACACTCGTATTCGTTTTATGCGTTGCTTATCGTTATGCTATCGAACTATTCAGGTTGGCCCTACTCTCAAGTGCTCCCTTCAATCCATCAATCACTGTGAGTATACTCGATCCCTTTTTGCTTTTAGCACTTTTGGGTGTTACGTACGTTACTTATACGAAATCACATCAAACACACTACTCAATCATTTCAAACGTTAACCGTTACCACATGTATTACGTGACTAAATGAATGCTTGTTGTTATGTTTACACTTTGAATGTTGTCTACCTGCCTTAACGACGATTGTACTATAGTTTGGACTCAGCACCCGTTCACACGGGGGTTGTTAAGGACAATACTTGCATGGATTACGGTGATAATCATGTATTGCGAACTGCCTCGGGCAGTCAACCCGCTGTCATTGGTATCGATAGATCCATGTCGATAATTAACATGCTTCGTTTTCCTCTGTGTGCGTGCTGGTTATGCGTAAACTATATCGAACTCTATTATGCTATTATCAAACTTGTATGCTCACCTTTACATTTCATGTATTGACCTTATTTTAACGTATGTGGCAGGCAATTAGGATGCTTATCTGCTAGGAAGGCGAGCTTAGAATAAGCGTCTAGAGCATAGTTGTAACAACCCGCACTTTTGTGCGTTGTTACTACTCGCTATACTCGTTACGCCAAGCACCGGAGATTCAGATCATAATGTATCAATATCTATTATAATGCTATATCTCAGTATTTTCAATATCAAATCACATCAAACATACCAACGCTCGCAATGACATCAAGAGAGGACCGATACTACCCTCCTTGATGGCTGTGAAGCGTCACAATATTCGAAAGCGCACTCGAGGTCACGCGCAACCCGATTATCGCAAGGTGAATCGAAATATGGATAATTACGTATGGACCTATATATATATATATATATATATATATATATAATAACTAATGATAATAGCTGTGGTGTTGGTGAAGTTAATCGAATCGAATCAAATCAATTCAAATCGAAATCGAAAAGTGTTAACGTGTACTGATGTATAATAATAATGATAATAAATAAATACAAGTTTATGTACGGACAAAACTATCTCAACGCCGAAACGAAACGACGAAGGACCAGTCGATAGGCTGGGCCAGCCGATCGAACGGCCTTCCTTTCCCTCCCTTTCTTCCTCCTTGCCTATAAATAGCCATTCACTTCACTTGAACAGTGAGGTGACAGCTCTCGACCGGCCAGGACGTTTTTGCCTCTTTTTCTCTCGATTCCTCGCGATTCTTGTAAGTTTTCAACCCAAATCTTGTACTTTCTTGATCAAAACACAATCCTACATCTTTCTATCTTTCAAATTCTAATTTCTAACCGTGAAATCAGCGGATTTGAGGTGTTCTAAGATGATGTCATCATGGTGTTCTTATGAACTTCATGTTTTGGCCTCATTTCACCAAGAACAACTCAGATCTGGACGATTTCCACAAGATTTAACAATGTTTTTTGTACAAATCTGCATTCAATCATGTGTGAAAGGACTGAAAGATGGATTTCCAACCTTCCTTCAACTCTTTTACACTCAATGCAATTAAAAACCGAAGGAATCAGAGTTGTACCGACTTTTCTACTCATTCTTAGTGTTGAGTTGGTTCAAGATCTGATTTCTAATCAAGAACGGGTGATTTTCGGATTTACAAGGGAAAACCGTCAAAAACCGGCCAAACGTGATGGAACGGGGTGATTCCCGGCCATCAGAACAAGTCGGAAATGTTGGAATTTCAGTTGTTTAGCACGAAAGCACACCGTCTCAGTCAAAACCACCGAAAAACCTTCGAAACATAGTCAAAAACCTGCTGAACGAACAGGCTAACTGGTCGAACAGGCTAGCCGATCGAACAGGCTAGTCGATCGGTCATGCAAGCCGATCGGACAGGCCATTCGATCAGACAGGCTTGCCGATCGGACAGGCTAGCCAATCGAACATGCTAGCCGATCGGACATGCTAGCCGATCGGACAGGCTAGCCGATCGGACATGCTAGTCGATCGGACAACCCATCCGATCGAACAGCAGCCTTTCCGACCAGATTGTTGCCCAACTTCTTAACACGCTATCCAACGCTTACGCTATCGAACTGTAATCAGGGTTATTTCGGACGTGCACCCCTCAATCCAACCAAGTTATGTTTACTAGTCAAACACCGACCGTGAGTATACTCAAATCCCTTTTTAATCATATTTTGGGTGTAACATACGTTTACAATGAATCAAGCAAATCGAATGTGTTTAATCAATCAAGCAAATCGAATGTGTTCAATCAATCAATCAACCTATCACTTGCGAATGACTTATGCATAGTTACACGTGATGCTAGTATGTATGCGCTAGGACTTTTACTCGCGGAGTCCCGCCTTAACTACTATGGATCTGTAGCACCCGACGGGGTCTAGTTTAGGTGTTCGAGCAATCGAGAATCTAAGCCGTAGAGACAAAGCTGGAGCATTAGTCTTGTAGTGCGTATGTTGTGTATCTCGTTATGTATATAGGAATTCGCAGCACTTATTTTTATCTATTATGCTACTATCAAAACTTGTATACTCGCCAGTACCCTTCGTACTGACGTTATTTTCAACGTATGTTGCAGGTATATAAGTCGAAGTCTACATCAAATCAAGCTAGGAAGTCTAGAAACCCACATAAAATCTAGGTTGTCGGATTTGTATTGTTCGAGAGGACAAGAAATCTGTGATAACTTATGTGATTGTAATGTTGTTAGTATGGGATAACAAATGTAATAATTATTATCGCAATATAGTTGTTATGGATTCTCTTGAGCAATCTGATTCGCCTAGTGTCGTGCCCCGATGATTCTGCCATCGGTTGGGGTGTGACAGATTGGTATTAGAGCCATAACTATAGGGAATTAGGTGAAGTTTTGTGACTCGACCAAGTCCGGGTCGATGTCTTGGGATTGACCTAGTCTATAGTCTAAGTACCAACAGGCCGACTCATACGAACTCGTTAGGGTTTGTTTGGGCCAACTTGATACTCTCGATCGAATTTGTTAAAAGTTACAACTTTGTGTGAACACCGCATACTACAGTATCACATGAAGAGCCTTTCCTAATGCTGGAATGTTACTTAGCCTTTCCTAAGGCATACACAATACACATGTTTTCAAAAATACTCGCCTAACAAAACCGAGTGATCCAACCGAGACCAGGTGTGAAAACCAAGAACTTTCGATAAGATCACTCACTCAGCGTATCTTTCTAGCACGAGAACTCTTCGTTGAGCCAGGAGTGACATCCGCATCTCGAAGAAAGGTCTCCATTTCGAAATTCTAGTGGAACTCTCGGATTTATTCGAAGAGCACAACCACAATTAAGAACGAAGTTGTTAAGTTAGGGGTGAAACCCATACCTTAATCAACTGTTCCACTCTATAAAATGGTTTATAAAAGCTCTCACCAAGGACTCGACCATAACGACGACTCGAGCTACGTGACGACTAGGAGGACGAATGCCATGAGCTGCATCCCAGTGGAAGCATAAGTCTTCTAGGTCAACGCGTGTGCACGAACTTGTTGGGTATAGTTGGGTTACTTGGGTAGTCGACGCCTAAACACCCAAGGCATTCTACCTATTCTACGCCTACGGTATCAATTACGCTTATGTGTTTACAAATTTAAACTTTGCGAATTGCCGATTTCTCGATTTAACAGTTTTCGCTCCTTGTTTTACGAAACGCACAACTCGCACAACCATCGCAATCTAAAACAACGACCGAATAATCACAACAAAACTGATGTCTAATTACTCGAATTCGCTCTCGCTATTTCTCTCTCCATCGCGTCCTCGCGAACTCCGCATCGATATCTATGTGTAAAGGTATAATCTACAGTTATATATATATATATATATATATATATATATATATATATATATATATATATATATATATATATATATATATATATATATATATATATACAAAACAATTCAATTGTGTGAGAACTTTGGAATCTTGTGCCTCCTATGTGGCTCCTATGTGTTTATATAATACTATATCAAGTTTTGATCGAATCGAATCGCATCAAGAACTCAAAAATCATTATGATCGAATCTCACTCCAAATCCTTCTGTCTAGATGCCTTCCAACAACTCTACCTCGAGAAGGACAGCCAGGAGACGCGCCAAACGAAGTGACAATAAGAGGATTGCTTCCCTTATAGCCAAGGAAGTGGCTAAGGTTATCCATCAAATTGTCGCACGAGTGTACTCTCTCAGCAACTCTCGAACCCCGGAAGACGTTAAGACGGAACCTGCATTCCTCTACAAACACTTCAAGGCCTGTGACCCAATGTCTTTCACGGGTGAAGGAGGTGTATCTCAACTACTCCAGTGGTTTGATGCCATCGAGGTTACCCTTCGTCAGAGTGGGTGCCCCGAGGATTTCCAAACTACTTGCGCTACCGGAGTATTTCAATCACGAGCACTCGACTGGTGGACCACCGAACGTAGCAAAACGTGGGATCGTCGCAGCTTATGCTCTCTCCTGGGATGAGTTGAAGAAACTCATGAAGGAAGAGTACTGCCCTCCTTACGAACTTCAGAAGCTCGAAGACGAATTTTGGAAAATCAAGCAAGACAAAGGTGACAATGCTGGCTACACTGCAAAGTTCAAACAGCTTAGTGTAATCTGCCCTAGTCAAGTTAACACTCCGATGAAAGCCATCGCGAAGTATATTCGCGGTTTGCCGGAGTGTGTGGGTGATTCGTCGAAGCTGCAAGACCTGCTACCATCGAAGAAGCCTATCAACTGGCTGCAGAGATTAACGACAAACGAGTCTTGAGTGGATTCTTCTCCCAGAATCCAGTCAAACAGGCTCATCAAGCAATTGTCATTGATTCCTCTGGCGATTCTACGAACGGTTCATCTGACAACTCCCATGAGAACTCTTCTAAAGATCCTTCCGACGATTCCTCTGAGAACTCTTCGAAGGATTCTTCCGACTACGCCTTAAGTAAATCATCAGACGAAGCCTCCGACGACATTGCATCATCTCAATAAGTTCAGCCCAACCGCAAGGGAAAGGAACCCAGCGTGGAAGAGATTCCGAAACCTGAGCCGCTACGATCTGCTCCAGTTCTTGCGGAACGCGCATACACTGGAAGCCATCCCCAGTGCCTCCGGTGTACGTATCATCATCCACCTGGAACAGGCTGCCAGTACTGCGTAACTTGCAACAAGTATGGTCATCATACCTGAAACTGTCACTCAGGGCCGCAGCATTGAAAAACTTTAGCAGCAACCGTAGGAGTTTTCCACAACAACGTTACTTCGTTTCTAATGTTGTTGTAATCGTACGTCTTATCGCCGTTACATTTGTGTGGAACCTTATGCATCAAATCGACGCAATATGGATTCTATTTCTTTCTCGTATTTGCGCACGAATCTATATGCTAGCACTAGGTACTATATAATGCATTTCAACCCTACTATGCGTTCTTGAGATAAGGTACGATATACGTGCAAGAATCAACTAATCACGGGTGCACACGGGATTATCTTGGTTAGTGCACGGAGATCGTAGTAAATTTCAATGATGCCTTTACGTTCAGGGCATGGTTAAGCGTGGTGGATACGCCGCTGGTACTTCCTATATATAAGCGTCTTGACCATGTCTGACAAAGTGTGACACCTATTCACGGGACGGAGGCGTATGGTGGAAACATGACGGTGTTTCGCCGTACTAACCGAAGTCTTGTGAAGAAAGTGCCATGTGGAGTTGGAACGTAGCCCTATTATACTATTTTTGTTATTATTATACTAATAATTATTATTATGTGGATTATTTTGACACACTACAAATCGATCGCAAGGCGTAACAAAACTAAATCGCATCGCTGCGAGACTTTCGTTAGTCGGTGAACGCAACACAATTGCCACATCGATGAACTTGAATAAGTTCACCCCGAAGAGCAACTGAAGCAAGGCAAGACTAGTCGTAAGTCCATATCGAAACCCAATCGCAGTTCTGCCTGAATCTATCAAGCATCGCACACATAACTCTTTGTGCTTATCTCTGAATCTATCTCGCAAATCGATATCAATTATATTGTGTGAATCGTGATCTCTACTGTGTGAATCATCCTATCGCTCATCAATCATTGCTATCACTCCTAGTCTTTTGGTGTTATCAAGTTAAGTAGCACACACGACCTCGCTTCACGAGGCGAAACTTATATGTTTAAAGCGGTAACGTTTTAGACATATCAGTGGACCTTCGTGGAAAAAGGCCGTGTGGGGTTCGATGTTATTCGAAATTCTATGGTATTAAGAAATCGAATCAACCTTTGTCTAATCGCTATTAGCCTATCGCCTATCGCTTGCTGCGAATCGTTTATCGCGGATCGCTAGACAAATGTCGCAAACCGCTCGTCGCTCTCTGCTTAAACGTTTTTCGCGCAAAGCTCATTGAAACGATACTCCTATCGCTCATCATTATTCGTGTTATCAGTGTTAGGTTAACTCGTGTGACCTCGCTTCATGAAACAAAACTAATAAGGCTAGAACATGGTGATGTTTCAACCCTACTAGCAGAATTTCGTGGAAAAGGGCCACGTGGGGTTAACGTTTATGGTATTTAATCTAATCAAATCGCATGTCTCCATCGTTCGCAATGCATCAACTGTCGTTTATCGCCCTTGCTTATATTGCCAAGCTAAGTTCGAAAGACGAGTTCATCATTCAGTCTAACCAATACATCTACCGAGACTTGAGTCGAGCCATCCTTGTTTGGATCGAGTCATCGCAATTATGCTATGTCGACACGCATGACACTGACCCGCGAAACGGAAACCATATGGATAGAACATGATGGATGCACCGCTGGTGTCTCCTATATACAAGTGTTTTACCCATATTGTCGAACTTTCGTAGAAAGGTGCCATGTAGGGCCGACCTTAGGATTTAAAGTTTTAACAACTATAAAAAAAAACCTTGTGAAAACGAGGACTTTTCTTATAAAATTTTCTGGAAATTTTTAATCAAAACGGGATTTCTGGTAACGCTGGTGTAACAATCGACTCAAGTTAACACCAGGTGACGAGAAAATTTCGTAAAATGAGTTGTTCGCCCCAAGTTCTTTTAAAAGTAACCCTTCTCATAGCGCTGATGTGGACATCGATACAGTCAACACCGTGCCATGAGAAGATTTTCATAAACAAACAATACCAATTAGTTAGCTTTTCAACATTCGTATGTGTGTACGTATGTGCCGAACTACTACCCAATCAGTAGTTGTGTTAGCTCAAGATCTGTATTCTACCTACGAGGTTCACCGATTTCGGGTAGACCAGAAACACCGTCCGAACCGTTCACTGATCGGATTTGGGTGATTCCTGTTCGATCAGGAGAACCGAGTAAGGATCGAGTTTCCATGGTTTAACTCGTCATCAAAATACCTCGATAAAGCTACAAAACAATCGAAACGACCAAGTGTGAGACGAATAGGCCGACCTGGTCAAGGTGCCGACCGATCGAATAGTTAGCCGATCGGGCATCCAGTCGAACGACCGGTCAGCCAAACGACTAGCACTTGGGTCCCATTCAGCCAACCTACCTGAAGCTTAAGTATTGAAAGAAGTGCTAACTGATCGGACTACCAGCCGATCGGATTACTCTTCGTATCATGGGATACTTGAACTTCAAAGCTTAATCGATTTTCAACATGTTCGACACGTTAGGAATATTGTCCGATCGAACTGTAGTCCGAACACGTGACATCCTGCTGGGAACTTGTCTTGCTGAAGTACCAATCAGTCGGGTTGTTAGCCGGTCGAACGATTGTCCGATCGACCGACCTGAAGGGTAAGGATACTTCAATGTTTTCAAATGCTGCAACGAAAACTTCAAAAGTCAAGCCATCATGCGTCCCCAATGAAGAAACCGTCCACTCGGACAACCAAGCCAACCGAGCAGATTGTATCTTACACGGACAGCCAGCCGATCGGACTGCCAGCCGATCGACCAGCTGACTAATCCAACGACTCTTGTGTGTGTATTATCGAACGCTCGCTCTCTTGTTGCTATTACCGAGACTTCCATTCGCATTCAATCACCGTCGATCATACTGGTGGATTAATTTCGGGAAGAAATTTCCTAAAGTAGGGGAGACTGTAACAACCCGCACTTTTCTGCGTTGTTACTACTCGCTATACTCGTTACGCCAAGCACCGGAGATTCAGATCATAATGTATCAATATCTATTATAATGCTATATCTCAGTATTTCCAATATCAAATCACATCAAACATACCAACGCTCGCGATGACATCAAGAGAGGACCGATACTACCCTCCTTGATGGCCGTGATGCATCGCAATATTCGAAAGCGCACTCGAGGTCACGCGCAACCCGATTATCGCAAGGTGAATCGAAATATGGATAATTACGTATGGACCTATATATATAATAATAACTAATGATAATAGCTGTGGTGTTGGTGAAGTTAATCGAATCGAATCAAATCAATTCAAATCGAAATCGAAAAGTGTTAACGTGTACTGATGTATAATAATAATGATAATAAATAAATACAAGTTTATGTACGGACAAAACTATCGCAACGTCGAAATGAAACGACGAAGGACCAGTCGATAGGCTGGGACGGCCGAACGGCCAGGCCAGCCGATCGGTTGGGCCAGCCGAATGGCTGGGCCAGCCGATCGGACAGGCCAGCCGAACGGCTGGGCCAGCCGATTGAACGGCTTTCCTCTCCCTCCCTTTCTTCCTCCTTGCCTATAAATAGCCATTCACTTCACTTGAAAAGTGAGGTGACAGCTCTCGACCGGCCAGGACGTTTTTGCCTCTTTTTCTCTCGATTCCTCGCGATTCTTGTAAGTTTTCAACCCAAATCTTGTACTTTCTTGATCAAAACGTAATCCTACATCTTTCTATCTTTCAAATTCTAATTTCTAACCGTGAAATCAGCGGATTTGAGGTGTTCTAAGATGATGTCATTATGGTGTTCTTATGAACTTCATGTTTTGGCCTCATTTCACCAAGAACAACTCAGATCTGGAGGATTTCCACAAGATTTAACAATGTTTTTTGTACAAATCTGCATTCAATCATGTGTGAAAGGACTGAAAGATGGATTTCCAACCTTCCTTCAACTCTTTTACACTCAATGCACTTAAAAACCGAAGGAATCAGAGTTGTACCGACTTTTCTACTCATTCTTAGTGTTGAGTTGGTTCAAGATCTTATTTCTAGTCAAGAACGGGTGATTTTCGGATTTACAAGGGAAAACCGTCAAAACCCGGCCAAACCTGATGGAACGGGGTGATTCCCGGCCATCAGAACAAGTCGGAAATGTTGGAATTTCAGTTGTTTAGCACGAAAGCACACCGTCTCAGTCAAAACCACCGAAAAACCTTCGAAACTTAGTCAAAAACCTGCTGAACGAACGCTAACTGGTCGAACAGGCTATTCGATTGGTCATGCAAGCCGATCGGACAGCCCATTCGATCCGACAGGCTAGCCGATCGGACAGGCTAGTCGATCGGTCATGCAAGCCGATCGGACAGCCCATTCGATCAGACAGGCTAGCCGATCGGACAGGCTAGCCGATCGAACATGCTAGCCGATCGGACATGCTAGCCGATCGGATAGGCTAGCCGATCGGACATGCTAGTCGATCGGACAACCCATCCGATCGAACAGCAGCCTTTCCGACCAGATTGTTGCCCAACTTCTTAACACGCTATCCAACGCTTACGCTATCGAACTATAATCAGGGTTATTTCGGACGTGCACCCCTCAATCCAACCAAGTTGTGTTTACTAGTCAAACACCGACTGTGAGTATACTCGAATCCCTTTTTAATCATATTTTGGGTGTAACATACGTTTACAATGAATCAAGCAAATCGAATGTGTTTAATCAATCAAGCAAATCGAATGTGTTCAATCAATCAATCAACCTATCACTTGCGAATGACTTATGCATAATTACACGTGATGCTAGTATGTATGCGCTAGGACTTTTACTCGCGGAGTCCCGCCTTAACTAGTATGGATCTGTAGCACCCGACGGGGTCTAGTTTAGGTGTTCGAGCAATCGAGAATCTAAGCCGTAGAGACAAAGCTGGAGCATTAGTCTTGTAGTGCGTATGTTGTGTATCTCGTTATGTATATAGGAATTCGCATCACTTATTTTTATCTATTATGCTACTATCAAAACTTGTATACTCGCCAGTACCCTTCGTACTGACATTATTTTCAACGTATGTTGCAGGTATATAAGTCGAAGTCTACATCAAATCAAGCTAGGAAGTCTAGAAACCCACATAAAATCTAGGTTGTCGGATTTGTATTGTTTGAGAGGACAAGAAATATGTGATAACTTATGTGATTGTAATGTTGTTAGTATGGGATAACAAATATAATAATTATTATCGCAATATAGTTGTTATGGATTCTCTTGAGCAATCTGATTCGCCTAGTGCCGCGCCCCGATGATTCCGCCATCGGTTGGGGTGTGACAATAGTTGTCTGTAGGTCTTGCAGATCGAGTCTCTAGAAACATTTGAACAATTTTTATATTTAAAATCTGAGTTGTCGGAACAGAATATTTGACTTGATGTTATCTGTAATAATTTGTTTGCTATTTGAGGTACGGTATGGGACGTATTATATAAATTGAATAGTGATAATAATTGTTATGGAAACTTCTGGACAATCTGTTTCGCTCAGTGTCATGCCCCGATGATTCCGCCATCGGTTGGGGTGTGACATTACTTGTTATACTTGATTCATATTGTTGGATGATGCTTATGTGATTGTCATGTCATTAACTTCGTACAAGCCTCCATTTAACATGTATAGCGCTATAGGAGTAACGCACCGTCACACCCCAACCGATGGCGAAAACATCCGGGGCGCGGCACTGAACGAAACAGATTGTCAAGAGAAATTCCATAACGACTAAGTTACCAAATAGTTAATATTATGTCCCATACCATAACCCATTGAGTAATCTAATTATTACAGACATAGATATTCTCAAAACAAAACATGTTCCAACATCTCGGATTCAAATAAATAAATTGTCTTTGTTTCTAGACTCTCCTACTTGATTTCCATGAAAGCAAGCAACATCCTAGCATCTCAAACACCTGTCAGATACGTTAAAATAAAGTCAATACACATAGTGTAAAGGTGAGCATACAAGTTTAATAGATATAATAGAGTTTGAAATCGTTTACGCATAAGCAGCATGTAACATGTAACAAAGTGAAGGCTAGTAGGTTATCGACAGAGAAATATGCACAGACGTGACTGCGAGTTGTAGAATGTCACACCCCAACCGATGGCGGAAACATCGGGGCGTGGCACTGAGCGAAACAGATTGTCCAGAAGTTTCCATAACAACTATAATTACCAATTATTTAAAGCAACATGTCCCATACCATGTCATAAAAGATAACATAATTATTACAGACAAGATCTAGTCAAATTGTTCTGTTCCGACAACTAAGACTTCAAATACAGACAATTCATTTATTTGTTTCTAGACCTTTCCTAGCCTCAATTTCACAGCAAGCCAAGCATATAAACATCCTAAGCACCTGCCACATACGTTAAAGTAAAGGTCAATACACATAGTGTAAAGGTGAGCATACAAGTTTAATGGATATAATAGAGTTTGAAATCGTTACGCATAACCAGCACATACACTGTGTAAAATGAGGCATGTTAGTTATTGACATGAATCTATCGATACCAATGACTGCGGGTTGACTGCCCAAGGCAGTTCGTAAAACACACTCACCACTGTGAGCCATGTAACAAATTGTCCTTAACAACCCCTGAGTGAACAGGTGTTGAGTCCAAACTATAGTACTATCGTTGCTAAGGCAGGTAGACAGCATTCCATATGTAAACATAACAAACAAGCATTCATTAAGTCACGTATAACATGCGGTAACGGTTAGCGTTTAAAGTATTGCGTAGTGTGTCCGATGTGATTTAGAATAAGTAACGTATGTAACACCCAAAAGTGTGTAAAGCAAAGAGGGATCGAGTATACTCACAGCGATGATGGATTGAAGGGAGCGCTTAGAGCGAGTTTAGCCTGATCAGACGATAGCATAAAAGATAAGCGGCGCGTAAAACGGTGAAGTGTCAAAGGATCGGACGGTAATCCGATCGGGTGGCCGGTCGATCGGCTGACAATCCGTTCCGACGATCATCCGATCGGGCGATCGTTCGATTGGATTGTTACCTCGTTTGGGAAGGATGTGTTTGTGTATGATGGCTTGACTTTTGAAGTTTTCGTTGTAGCATTATGAAAACAGAGAAGTATCTCTACCTTTCAGGTCGGTCGATTGAACGGCTGTTCGATCGGACAACAATCCGATTGGCGAGGCTTCTTAGGTTGAGAACAAGTTCACAGCAGGATGATCACTCGATCGGATTGCAATCCGAGCGGGTGGCAATCCATATGTATTGAACATGTTGCAAATTGCTTAAGTCCCTAAACGTCACACGATCGGACGGTCACTCGATCGGACGGCAATCCGATCGGGTGGTAATCCGTTTCAACGTTCAGATCCTTAAATAGTTTGAAAATAGTTTAAGTATAGAACCAAGTGCAGCCCGATCGGACGGCCGGTCGATCGGGTGGCAATCCGATCGGGTGATAACCCGATCGGACGGTAATCCGTTCCGACGGTCTGATTGTTCTAACACATGTTCCTGTTTGGAGTGTTGTAGTTTTGAATGAGACGTTTTGACATCTTGCTTATACAACAGAACCCCTTATCTCGTCCCAAGTGACCTGGCCAAACAGGAACCACCCTAGTCCGAACAATTCATGGTTCGAGTCGGTTGTTCATGTTTAAACCTGAAATCAACATCTCTCCGGATAGAATTCAGATCTGGAACTAACACAACACTAAGAAAGAGTAGAAGGTCAGGACGAGCTCCGATCCTATCGGTTTTGAGTGCATTGAGTGTAAAAGAGTTGAAAGAAAGTTAGAAACCATCTTTCAATCCTTTCTCACCATGAATATGTTCAGACCTTATGCAAGATCTTTGTTTATTTGTGTGGAAATCATTCAGATCTAAGTTGTTCTTGGAGGATTGAAGCCAAAACATGAAGTTCTCAAGAACACCATGATGACACAATCCTAGAACACCTCAAATCTAGTGATTTCACGGTTAAAAGTTAAGATTTAAAAGATAGAAAGGTATAGGAGTGCATGTAGATCAAGGAAGTACAAGATTTAGGTTGAATACTTACAAGAATCGCGAGAAATCTGAAGAAAAGTGGGCAAAAAGCGCTGGTCGGACGAGAGGTGCAGAAAAGGTAAGTTTGTGATGTTGACAGGGGTGTTTATAGGGTTTCCATAAAAGAAAAGGGGAGGAGAGGGCTGATCGATCGAGTGGCGTTCCGGGTCGGGTGGCAGCTTGGTCGGCTGGCCACTCGATTGGAGTGAACGGCGTGATGAGTTTTGTGATTTTGATTCATGTGTTGAGCGTTGCGATGCTAATCCCAACTACTATATCTAACATACAATCATCCTAATTAACTTGCGTTTAGCGTTTGCGATTCGATTGCGATTGAGTTTCGATTGCGTTTCGATTAATCACCACACATAAACATAAATAAACATGCACAAGTAACACATAAGGCACACACACGTAAAACAATATCCAGAACGCGTAATTTGAGTTGCGAGTGCGATTGCGATAAGCGATAAAGCGATCAAATATGCGATAATCATCGATTAAACCTCGATTATTAATAGATACTCCACATAATACAACTAACGTAAAAGCATAAAAAGACTACCTACGAGTCAAAGAAGTCAAAAAAGGAATTGAGCAAGGAGTGACAGATCGCCATCAGCAATCTTGTTTCCCTTTCACTTCAATCTTGACTTTCGAAACTCGGGGTGTTACATAGAATGCGCAACACATATCCCCACTGGGACACGTGAAGTAAAGCCCTTAACAACCCCTGTCCACGACAGGTGCTGAGTCCAAACTATAGTACTATTGTGGCTAAGGTGTCAGGCAACAATCACTGTGTTAACATAACATACAAGCATTCATCGAATAACACGTAACATGCAATAGCGGTCAGCGTATAAATAGTGTCTGTGTTGTGTGTCGATTGTGATTTGAATATAAATAATGTATGTAACACCCAAAAGTGCGTAAAGCAAAAAAGGGATCGAGTATACTCACAGATAGCGTTTAACTTAATAAACACTGCCTTTGATTGAAGGGAGCGCTGAGAGGTTATCCTGAACAGTTAACGATAGCATAAACGAAGAACGGCGCGTAAAACGGTGCAAAGTGTCAAAGTGTTGGATGGTAACCCGATCGGATGGCAATCCGTTCGAATGGTCATCCGATCGGATGGCCATTCGATTGGATTGACATTCGTTTGGTAAGGATGTGTTTGTGTATGATGGCTTTGAAGTTTTCGTTATAGCAATTTGAAAACAGAGAAGTATCTCTACCTTTCAGGTCGTTCGATCGAACGGCGGTTCGATCGGATGGCGATCCGTTAGGCGAGGTATTTCTCAAAGAACAAGTTCACAGCAGGATTGTCACTCGATCGGATGGTCTACCGATCGGGTGGCAATCCTTTGGAACTGAGTATACATTGAACATGTTGAAAATTGTTTAAGTGTTGAAGTTCCAAACGTCACATGATCGAATGGTCGTTCGATCGGATGGCTACCCGATTAGACGGCAATCCGTTCGATGTTCATTACTTTTGGAAATTGAATAAAAGTTAAGTGTTGAGACTTCAAGTGCAATCTGGTCGGATTGCGGTTCGATCGGATGGCAATCCGATCGGACGGCAATCCGTCCCGCGACCTGATCGTGTTGCTAACTTGAAAATTTGTTAAGTTTTGCGGTTTTCTCGAGACGATATGACAGCGTGCTAAACAGCAGAAACCCCATCAAGATCCAGGTGAGCCGATCGAACAGGAATCACCCTAGTCCGATCAGTTAACTGTTCGAGACGGTGGTTCATGTTTAACCTGAAATCAGTTGTCTCTTAGATAGAATTCAGATCTTGAACCAACACATCACTAAGAAGGAGTAGAAGATCAGCACGAGTTCCGATTCTATCGGTTTTGAGTGCATTGAGTGTAAAAGAGTTGAAAGAAAGTTGGAAAACTATCTTTCAATCCTTTTAACCATGAATATGTGTAGATCTATGCGAAAACATTGTTGATTCATGGGGAAATCCTTCATATCTGAGTTGTTCTTGGTGGAATGAGGCCAACACTTGAAGTTCATAAGAACTCCATGATGACATCATCCTAGAACACCTCAAATCCGTTGATTTCACGGTTAAAAGTTAAGATTTAAAGGTGAAAAAGATGAAGGAGTGCATGTAGATCATAGAAGTACAAGATTTAGGTTGAAAACTTACAAGAATAACGGGAAATCGTGAGAAAGATGGTCTGAGTGCGGCTGGTCGAGTGGAGGAGCTGTCACATCACAAATGATCTGACAGGAGGGTATTTATAGGGTTTCCAAAAGAGGAAAGTGCGCAGGGTCGGATTGGTCACCGATCAGATGGCAACTCGATCGGATTGATTGATGGCAATTCGATCGGATGGCCACTCGATCGGTCGGCCACTCGATCCAGGTGTCCGGCGTGTTGACTTTTATCATTTCTATTCGAGTGTTGAGCGTTGCGATGCGTTTCGAGCGAGAGATGCGATAAATTAATAATGAACACACAAATACTATACCTAACATACAATTATCATAAATAACTGGCGTTTAGCGTTTGCGATTTGATTGCGATAGAGTTGCGATTGCTTTCGGTTAATCACCACAAACATAAACATAATTAAACATGCACAAGTAACACATAAATAGCACACACACGTAAAACAATATCTAGAACACATAATTCGAGTTGCGAATGCGATTACGATGCGATAAGCGATAAAGCGAATAAAACATGCAATAAACATCGGTTAAACCTCGATTATTCACAGATAGTCCACATAATACAACTAAAGTAATTAAAATAAAGATTCGATTACAAGTCAAAGAAGTCAAATCAATAATTAAGCAAGGAGTGACAGATCGCAATTAGCAATCTTTTCTTCCTTTGATTTCAATCTTGACTTTCACTTCCGAAATACGGGGTGTTACACGCACCACCCGTGAACGAGAGGTCATGTTAAATTTAATTCTTGCGGTAATCAGAGGGATGACTTGAATATTGCATGCCATTGATATGTTAATCTTGATAACCTAGGTTGACATGTGGATTCGATTTAAACATTTTTATACATATGCTATATACTTAAAACTTGTGTACTCGCCAATGCTTTTTGTGTTGAACTATACTTTTAACATGTTGTAGGTTGATGATAATGATTATGATGAAATCTAATAGGGACAACACTAGAAACTCATAACGAACGACTAGAATTGTTATCTCATTTTGTTGAACTTGTTGTATTTTGTATTTTCGATGGTGAAATTTGAATTTCTTATGATGTACTTGACAATTCATGTTATGAAATGAAATCGGTTTTGAATTAAACTATTGTCACATAATGTTATGAAGTCTTTAAGAATCTCGTTCGTCTCACTCCGATGTTTCAGCCATTGGTTGGGATGTGACATTATTTATGCTTACGCATTTGGTATTTGTGATTTTAATTGCGAGACAAGTAAATGAGTTTTGTATACATGCACGCTGTAAATGTTCAGATTTTGAAAATCAACCCCGAACCCACATGTTGTAGTGGCGTTGTCTCTTCCCCTATCAATAACATATCTTGTCTATATTATTTTTTAATTAAACATTCAATGTATAATGAGATTTAACTCAACTTTGGTTAGAGTCAAATTCAAACGAAAAACATAGAATTTTCAAGTTGCAACTTCACAACCTTACCTATTAACATACTAGGTTTGAACTTCGTGTATTATATGGGCTGCATAAATGTAATTTTATATCATAAATAAGAAAAAAATATATCTTTAAAAAGCTCGTGTATCGCACGTGTTGAATAAAATATAATGTCATATGTTAACCATAAAGTCATCAAAATTTATCTTTTAAAATGAACTTTGATGTACTATTTATTTATTATAACATCTTAGTTTGTCTTTTATTTATTATTAGGTAAAAAACACTTGTATTACATGGGGTTGAAATCCCTTTTTATGATACATTCAAATTATGAGATACAATGATTTTAGTTAGTTTTATGCACCTTCATGCTTACTTGTTTATTAAAGGAGGAGACCAATCCCGCACGTTTTTATATATTTCATATTTTTATGAATTACACCGTAAAATCGAGAATTAAATTCTCTTTGAATGGAGTATAGAATTTTATATTTAGAAATTGTGTTCTCTCTAAATGTTGATGCAATGTACGATAAATGATGGGTTTAAACCAATTATAAAAGTGCGCCTATCATTACAAAGGTGAAACTAAGTTATATAGATTTGACATTTGAAAGAATTGTGCGATTATAATGGTGAGTTCAAACCATTATAGCGATGCATCTAATAACACGTATAATTTGATAGAAACATATGCCTCGTACCTAGAATAATTATTTATTCTAGTGAAAAAAATAATAATACAATTATTAAGCAAACGCGAACCTTTGATTTCTAATTTACCATAATTTTGATTTATATATAAAATGTTTATCCTTATCTAAATTTTTAATTAAAATTATTTATAGAAAACAAATATTTATTCTTATCTAACTTTTGTTTAAATTATTATTATTTAATATGAGAGATGAATAGAAAATATGGTGAGAAAACAGTAAAAAAAATAACACGTTTTCAAAAAAGATTTTCATGTATAGAAAGATATATATTCCAAAAATCACTCGAATCATAGAATTTTCAATTGTCATGTTCATTGAAACGAAGAGCCCTCAATATGGAGGCTAACAAATGGACAAGCTATGTAATAATATCCATTCGTTGAATAAGGTCGGTTTGGAAATGGTCCAAGTGTCTTAATAGCCACACCAAATAATATGTCAAAGCCACCTCCGTTTTCCCCACGTTATCCTTTCTAGCTAAAATAATATAGTTAAAAATATAAATTATATTTCTGAAATTGTTTTTAAATTTATGGTTTATTCATTAGCAATCACCAAGTGATATTAATGAAATTTAATGTACTTTACAAGTTTTTATTTATTTATTTATTTATTACATTATTAATGAATTTAAAAATGAAATTTAATATATTTTATAAGTTTTTATTTATTTATTTATTACATTATTAATGAATTTAAAACTTATAATATTATGTACTTTTAATACCTTAGTAGGCAAAACCCAATAGAACATGCACTTAGCAAAGGAAAAACTAAAAAGAATACCTGTTTTTTTTTTTTTTTTGATAAATTGGATTTCAATAATCACAGTCTTTTTAATTTGGCCCAATAATAATCCCAATTCAGTTATTGGCCGATAATAATCTGAACTGGTCCACTTTTAGCCGATAATAGTCTGCCGTTAAAAATATGTTAACAGAGTTAAGTTTTTTTTTCCGAATTACAAACGGATATTTTACGGATTTTGATTAGAACTGTTACACCCCGAAATATCAGAGCATTGGCGTGACTGGACTGGTATCTTCATTGCACAGCGGAAGCAAATAAGCTAAGACTTTTAGAAAATGAACGCCCACTAAGTACTCGACTCTTCATGATTCTCCTATTTCCAACCGTGCCATAACTTTGAAAGCAACATGAGAAAAAAACATGCGAAAAATCAACATAAAGTTGAGCGAGTTCATAGTTTGTTTGTAAAACATTTGAAATAAATCTTTTTGAGTAACCGGTTTTTGAAGTATTGTTGAGAAAACGAATTTAAAATCATTTTCTTGTCATGTATTCATGTGTAAATCACGTATTTTTGTATGTATCATGTTTTCATGTATAAATCACGTATTCTTGTATGTATCTTGTTGTTAATGGGTTGCAAGGCCATTAACATGTGACACGACATAGGAAGCCACCAAACCTAGGCATTTTTGTCGACTTTGACTGAGACACAGAAGCACTCATTGGTAGAAGTAGGCCAAGAGTGGGGTTGCCTGAAACCTATTAGATCTAACCTTTTGTTCCGCGGTCTGAATGTATACGTTGATTAATGGTGCTTATGGTACCCTATTCGTGACACGATTTCTCGTATCATTCCTCAACTCTCGTATCATTTCTCAATTTTTGTATCATTTCTCAATTCTTGTATCTCTTTGTACTTGTATTTTCCCGTAGTTTAGAAATCTAGAATTTGTGTGTATGCATATTTCGAAAAATAAGCTTGTTTGAAAAACCGGTATAAAACATAAGTTTTTCGTAAACCATTTGTGTCAGTTAAAATTTGCTTTTAAAATGGTTTAGAAATATGTAATTCTTGTATGCTTTGCAAAAAGTGCATGTCTTTCCACCCCGAAAACATTTAGAAAAATGTAAAACCGTAAAAAGGTGGGGTTATGAACTCATCTGAATATTCCTGTGCAAAGCTAGCTATATACGACTTCGCGATGTCGTTTCCAAGACGAGACTCGCTAGCGTGCATTCTACAATATTCCTAACATGGAATATCTAATAAGCTTCTAATTAAAAGCGGTAACTAACTGCGTGTCACCGAGCTCTACCGAATCGTTAACTGAACGATTTCGTCGATCAGTTGCTACTTTAATGGAAACGATTAAGTCGTATGTGTTAAGTACCGTTTATTTTCGGTAATAACTAACAAGTCTTGAAAAGACTTAATTCTCGAGAGTTTTAAAATAATATAATATTTATATAGAAATACATAAATATATTGTTAAAAGAGCGTTAGTCGTCTCGAGATGTCGTACGTGTATGTAACGAATGTTTCATGAAAAGAATATAAACTCTTATTATACATCGTAAGCCGTTTAGGCGTTTGAAATAAATATAAAAGATATATTTATTCTATAAAAAGAATTGTCGACTTGTCGTGTTTGAAAATAAATATATAACTATATTTATTTTTGTAAGAGAATCGTTTTGCTTGTGTCGGAAATAAATATGTAACTATATTTATTTATAAAAAGGATTTGAGTCTAACGTTTGAGATATATATGATAAGTATATTTATTTTGTAAAAACGAATTCATGTTGTTCGACGTTTGAAATAAATATATAAAACTATATTTATTTTATAAAGCGAAGATGTGTTCGGCGTTTGAAACAATATAAATAATTATATTGATTTCATAAAAGACTTGTCGGATTTTGCAGTTTCAAATAAATATAATAACTATATTTACTTGTCATATATAATTTTTGAATCGTAGCTTTCGTAAGTTGTATAGTGTCGTCAAAAGTAATTGTATGTTCGTATTTGATTTTCTATAAGATTATTAGTGTAACATTTGCGAATTTTAGAGCTATAGGATTAACGACCCGCCTCTACTGAAACTTTGGTTATGTCATGAGCAAGTTGCGTTTTCTTGGTTTGATATGTTAGACACATGCCATGTTTAAATGTTTATCTTGAATCACATGCTTGCTATGAGGAATTGTTCAAACTTATCTTTTGCTATGTACGTATCAAACTTGTATACTCGCCTTTGCTTTTGCATTGAACTTTATTTTAAACATGTTACAGGTTGAGGACGATGATGCTATGAAATGAAGTAGCGTTGATGCCTAGATACACATATAGACGTTAGGGTTTAAAATGTTGTATCAAAATTTTGTTATGTTATCATGTTGTTTTGTTAAACTTGTCGTATTTGAATTTCTTGTAATGTTGACTATTTGAAGTTATGAAATGAAATGAAATTTGGATTTTCTAAATATTGTCACAAATAGCGTTATGATGTCTCTAGCAATCTTCACACTTCGTCTCATCCCGATGTTTCCGCCATTGGTTGGGGTGTGACAGATTGGTATCAGAGCCATAACTATAGGGAATTAGGAAAAGTAGGAATGCTTTCACCTAGTCTATAGTTTTAGAGCCTTATTCGTATGCTTTGCTTGGACTACTACATGATACCTTATTTGTTACTTATTTATGCTCTTTTAAACATGTATGTTACTCATGTGTAATATTTGACATGTTATTCGTACGCATTAAAGCTTGTTCTATTATGTGTTAACACTTGTTTTATCATTTCATTATTTAAGTACCATTCTTGATATGCTTTCTTATGTGTTTATACTTGCTTGTGTATTTCCTTCAACACACACTTCCCTCATGCATTTTACTTGATTATTCTAAATCCGACAACACTCATATTGTACAAATGAGACGAATTCACCAAAATAGGCGTGAAACCCACAATTTAGTGAACGACTCTCAATCTATCTATTCTTCTTTTTACACGAGATATCGCCATTTAGCTAGGAGTGAAATCCACATCTAAATGGCAAATCTCAAATTTCAAATTCTAGTGGACCCTCGTCAACATGTCGAAATTTAAATTTTGACCCGACGAGTACCAACCACACTTAGGATACGAAATCGTCAAGATAGGGGTGAAACCCGCACCTTGTCGACTAGTTCCACTCCTTGATTTTTTCATAAATCCCGCCAAGTCTCGAAATTTCGATTGATTTGGGACATGTAGTAACCGGAAGGGTAAATACCGTTAACCGACTTGTCGGCGAGAGTATTTTGCCTATTAGGCCAAAGCATGCTCCTCAAATTCAAAAGACTTTTCGACCACTTTGGTTAGTCAAAGTTCCGTTTGGAACACTCCAAACTTTGGTCAAACATGTGTTTCTATTGTTCATTTTATACGATGCAATCTTTCAACCTCGAGTTTACCTTTGATTTCTCTTTTCACACGCACAACATATCGAACCTTTTCGATACATTTATATATGCATGATTTTCATATAATTTAAATTCATATTCCTTGTAACAACTAGTGGAGAGGTATCATCGAGATTGGAGTGACTTCCTTACCTTGACGATTGACTCCACCCCTCTTCCCTTAAAACGACCTCACCAACGAGTTAGGGGTGATTCCCTTACTTAGGTGACCGTTACCCAAAACTTCTCTTTCAAAATATTTTATTATGCAAACCCGATCATGTTTTATACCTAAATCATTTATCATTATTCAAAATACCTACATATACCGATTTCAAAATACATTGTTTATCAAACGTACTTCTTATTCTACCATCCATTTTCACTCAAATCATATACACGAGATTCTTAATCATGTCTTTACCGTTTTACTACACGAATTTCCAAACCTTACGAAATGCTACCTATCAATTTAATCGGTCTAATGAATCTCTTGCCCATGAACTTCACATCTGATTTATTAACAGAAACACGTTCACATTATATCATCATACTAGAGACTTCCACTCTTAATCGAAATCAAACTAACCTTTCTCAATTACTTATAAGACCTCGTAGATGTTATATGACCGTTTACCAAATACTCTTTCCAACATCAATAAATCCTTTGTTAAAATTATTTTTAAACAATCACTAAGTTCTTTTACTAAATTTCTTTTCTAAGGGTCGACGTTTTCACAAGAACTTTCAAAGTCCAAAATTTTCATGTTTTGATGCAAATGAAACAAACCCGTTATTTAAAAAAAAAAAAAAACCTTCTCTACAACGCTTAACTCGTCATCCAAATTTCAAAACACGTGGGCTAGAAGACTTCATGGGGACCGACAATTTTCAACATACGTGAACTCCTTTTTTTTAAACAAAAGTAGCATTTCAATCATTACAAAATACGTTAAGCATGACCAATGAGTACTTTATGTTCCTTTACATATACAAACTATATTCTACCTTTCAAACCAAGCTCAATCTAATTTTGATTCGACAAACTCAACGTTTTGTTTAAACAACTATACATGCACATCATCATACACATTTTAGACGATATCTCGCGATAACATCATTTATATCGTTCGTATCTACATACTTAACTCTTTTTTTTTCCGCAATGTCTCAACGTACACCATATACGCAATATTTATTTTTCATACCTACACCTATGTTCATACGTTTTATGCTTGTACTCATACACATACTACTTATACGTTTTACGCTTCTACTTGTACACATACAACTTACACGTTTTATGTTTATGCTCATACATACATGCGTATTCATACTTGAACTTATGCTCATACTTTCATCCTTAGTCATGATTCGTACATTCGTACCTATACGCGAGCGTAATCCGAGGGATTCGCTTACGTGGGTCCCATACATGCTTAAACATAAACATGCTTACATACGACATTCTTCTACGTACACATTCTTATTTTCAAATTCATGTATACCTTGATTCATACATAACTAGTACAAGCTATGTGGATCATGCGACGATCAGTATAATCGCGGGTGCACACGGGATTATAGTGATAGGCGTATGAGAACCATAGAGTGTACTACTGTGTATGGTAAGACACGGAACGTAACATGACCCCGAGTAACGAAACGGACGTAATGTGGTTAAAACATGGTGGATACGCCGCTGGTACTTCCTATATATAAGTGTTTTCACCATGTTACCAAACTTTCGTAAAACGTGCCATGAGAAATTCAGTGTGTTGCAGACCTTTTGGACCTAATACAACTTCACGCAACTCACAAACGCATTATATCTGATTATTCATGACGAGACTTCATCCTTAACACACTACGTTCATCTATCCAACACTTATGCTATTCACATACTTGTACTCTTTAAGAGCCATTCGTTCATTCTATACTCGTATTATTTTATACAAAACTCGTTCGCAATCCAGCTTGTTTAAACATTTGAGTCCTAACTTACCTCATTACCTATAAAATAGCCTCCCTATTCTTGATTCTTGTGTAACTATACTTAGTATACCTCTATTGCTTTATTTAAAGTAACAAACCTTTTCGTTCCTCTCAATAAACAGGTTTTACGAAAGTATGATTTTTTTATACTATCCTTAAAAACTTCCCCTTGCAAATCTACCTTGATGTTCTCCAAAATTTGGTACTTTTCAAAACTTTCAAACTTCCCAAGTTTCAATTCTTAATGATCACCTTTATGTCAAAAACTCTTTCAAGCCTTCTTCTTGAATAAATTTCGGGACGAAATTTCCTAAAGGAAGGGAGACTGTAACGCCCTGCGTTTTCAAACATCCTACATTTAGAAACCTTACGAGAAATTCTATCTTTGGAAATCTTGTGTTCTTATAACCATTCTTTCATCGTAATCGTTGTAAAATACGGAACTTGCTTCGTAAATAAAACTTGTACATTACACTTTTTACCTAGTTAAATCATGTTTTATTTCATATTTCACCTTGTTACAAGTTAGGGGAAACATTGTTGCATATTATTACACAACTTAATTAACAAAATTACTCATTATAATGTTTTAAAAAAAATAAAAAAATAAAGAAATATGGCAGCCCAATTCAGCAAAATTCAGCCCCATATAGTTGGGATTTGTGGGCTAGTTTCAAGGTGTAACCCCTTCTAAACACTTCCAAAGCCCAACCCATTGAAACCCTAATCCTTCCCCCTATAAATACCACTTATAACCAGCCTCCCTACCACTTTTGCAACCCTAAAAACTCACAAAACATCCACCAAACCATAGCTGAAAGCAAGGGTTCGAGTAGATTGACACCCCTTCACGAAAATGAGCATAACTCACTCAATTCTTATCCGATTCACTCGATTCTTTTTCCTACTTGCTTGTATAATCATGGGGTTCGATTCCTAGACTTCTCCTTGGAGAAATCAGACCTGGAAATGCCCCGAAATAGTCCATAAACTTTCTGTTTGTTTTTATGTTCATCAAAAACTTGTTTAAACCTATGCAACTTGTGTCCAACACATCTCATACCTATGTCCTAATGCTTACAACTTATCCCATGGTTGGTTAAGCTTAAAAACAAGGTTGAGACATCTAAATCAGAGGTTAAAACCTCATAAACTTTCTGTTTTTAATTAGGGTTTTACCCACAAGTAATGTTCAAGTGTGAAACTTGTTGAATGTGTGATGGTTGGATTAGCTTGGGCTATCCTTCATAAGAATCCACTCATTACTTGATGTTTTGCTATAGATTAGTTGTTGTTAATACCTTGATACTTGTATGTTCATGACCCTCCTTGTTGTTTATAACAACAAGTGTAGTGGTGAACAATAGAGGTGCCTAAATGGAAGCTTGTTCTTCCTACCTCATGTATGTATTCTATGACACAAAGAGGTACCTAAATGGAGACATTAATCTCCTACCTCATGCTTGAATCATAAGACTTGTAAACTATATAATATCTAAGTTATTCTATATGTATACATCTAAGTAACTAAGACTTGATGATGACTTAATAGTTATTTATTAAGTGGACGTTACATCATCTATGACCATGCCCTTGTTACGACTCTAATGGATCTTAGAATCCATGAAATCATACCAACTCTTTTGAGTTTCAATAGTGTCAAGAACAAGAGTTATGCGTACAAGATGATTATTTTCACCTATGTTACTTTCTATATATTAAAAACTCCGAATCTATAATCTTCCGTTATACGCCAAACTCACACACCTACGTTTCCTTGTGTAGAAGGACAAGGTGCTCCGAACTAATTCATCTACAAACTTGCTCTCGGAATTTCAAGTCACCACTTGTAAACCGTGAGTATACTCGTATTCCCCCTTTTTACTTTTACCACTTTTGGGGTGTAACATGTTTACTTATCAAAAACTTACACATGAACATATTCTTACGCAATGCACAAAATAATACATTATATATGAATACTTTGATACATCTTGATGCTTGTTAATACTCATATTCCCAAAAAAAATGGAAACTTATCATCAAGATAGGGGTGATTCCCTAACCTTGATGATTAGCTCCGCTCACTTTCCAACTTCACCAATGAGCTAGGGGTGATTCCCTTACCTCGGAGGTAGTTACCAACTTTTCTTCGTTCTCAAATGATTGAACGTCCCTTTTCAAAAAAAAAAATTTGGAATTTATTTCACGTGCATGCTAATATGTTATACTGGATTCGTGTTACTTGGGTGAAACTTTATGTGATAAACTTGTCATTAACTTCGTAAGAAGCCACACCTTAACATACACGATGGGTTGACCTGTGTATTCACATGCCAGGGATACGTTAATCTTGTTAACTAAGTATGGCATGTGGATTGTTCTAAATTTTTATGAAAATACGTTAATCTTAGATTTCGAGGAAGAAATCTCCTAAAGTAGGGGAGACTGTAACATTTGCGAATTTTAGAGCTATAGGATTAACGACCCGCCTCTACTGAAACTTTGGTTATGTCATGAGCAAGTTGCGTTTTCTTGGTTTGATATGTTAGACACATGCCATGTTTAAATGTTTATCTTGAATCACATGCTTGCTATGAGGAATTGTTCAAACTTATCTTTTGCTATGTACGTATCAAACTTGTATACTCGCCTTTGCTTTTGCATTGAACTTTATTTTAAACATGTTACAGGTTGAGGACGATGATGCTATGAAATGAAGTAGCGTTGATGCCTAGATACACATATAGACGTTAGGGTTTAAAATGTTGTATCAAAATTTTGTTATGTTATCATGTTGTTTTGTTAAACTTGTCGTATTTGAATTTCTTGTAATGTTGACTATTTGAAGTTATGAAATGAAATGAAATTTGGATTTTCTAAATATTGTCACAAATAGCGTTATGATGTCTCTAGCAATCTTCACACTTCGTCTCATCCCGATGTTTCCGCCATTGGTTGGGGTGTGACAATTAGAATCCGGATGTTTGGTTTATAATAAAACCGTCGGTTCTTCCTCTCTGCTCGACTCTCTCTCTCTCTGCTCGGCTCTCTCTCTCTCTCTTCGCCTGAAACATCGATCGACACTACCCACCACAGCGCCGCCGCCTGTGGTGGTGGTGTTGCTGCTGCTGAAGTCCGCCACCACCATAAGATGGTGGTGGTCGGCCGATTAACAGAAGGGGGGGTTGTCTGCCGTCCGGTTACTTGACGCCGGAGAAGAAAGGGAGCCGGCAACCGGCTCCGGTCACAAAAACCGATAGGAAGCAAGAGAGGGGGGTGTGGTTGGTTGAAGACGAGCAGGGGAGGGGGGTACGCGCCAGAAAAGGGCTCGCCGGAGCACCGCCGCCGTGGCTCTGACCGGCTCCACCATGCTTGTTGATCGGATAGAGAGAGAGAGGGAACTCGTGTGGTGTGTGTTGCTGCTTGTTTGTTTGTTTGAACAAATGAAACATAGTGGCTTCTTTTATAATAAGACTTGCTAATGGGCTTTGGGCTTGGGCCCAAGGCCCACAAGCCTATTCCCGTGTATTAAATAGCCCAAACGCATTCACAAGCCCGTTTTCAAAACCTGTAACCGTTGGAACATCATAATATATAATTTTAGTTCTAAAAGTGCGTAAAATGATATCTTTGGGCTAAATATACGTAACACAGTGTCAGTAGACGTTCGCGCTTTTGTCTGTTGTTTACGATAAAAATTTGTGTAAAATTATGTCGTTCGCCGTCTTGAACCGTTTTTCGATCCGGTTTCGACTATGGGTATTAAAATTCGAATACGAAACCAATTATATCATAATATATTAATATCAAGACAAAATTCGACTCCGGTGCGTCAGCTTCGTCGTTGATTGCCGGTGCGTCACTCTTTCCACGTTTTTCGTTCGCGTCTGCGTTTTGTGTCGTTCGGAAGCACGATAAATTTGTAAAACTAAATTTATGAACGCAAAATACTCGTATAAGATTCGTACTTGTCGGCGTTGTCAGTATTCCGTACGGTGCAAGTTCGTTGTTGCGTAGTATTCGGCAGGTTTCTCTGTAAGCCACCGTTTGCGCACTGTAAAGTCGGATAACGTTCCTAGGCACTCCAAAGGCCTAATTGTCACGGCCCTCGGCCCCGGTTTGACTCGGTCCAGAGTCGCGAGGCAGGAAATCCTGTGGTATTTAATTTAGGCGACAACGAAAGTCTTTTTAATAAAGGATCTTTTGATATTAAATCTGCCCGTTTACATGATTTAGGGATAAAACCCTATAAATTACAATAATGTGATTTCCCTGGGAAATCTTTATTTTTCAAAACATGTTTCTTTTATTTATTTACATTGAGCCACTTTTCTAAGCTTGTAGTGCTCCACGGCACTAGTCGCTTGTGTTTGAGAAACTTGACTTTTTTATCTTCTATCTGTAGTGGTTTCTCTACGAATTTCAGCTTTTCATTTACCTCTATATCTTGAAGAGGTACTACCAGGGATTCGTCAAATAAACATTTCTTGAGATTGGATACATGAAACACATCATGTACTCCAGCTAGTTCTTCTGGTAGTTGTAAACGATAAGCAACTGGTCCTATTCGTTGCGTTACTAGAAATGGTCCTACGTATCTTGGACTTAACTTTCCTTTCTTACCAAATCTTACTACTCCTTTCCAAGGAGAGACTTTCAAAAGTACCTTGTCTCCGACTTGAAATTCTAGTGGCTTGCGGCGATTGTCTGCATAGCTTTTCTGGCGATCTCTAGCAGTCTTCAATCTTTGCTTGATTTGTGTTATCTTGTCAGTGGTTTCTTGTACAATTTCTGGACCTGATAATTGACTTTCTTCTATTTCTGCCCAACAAATTGGAGTTCTGCACTTGCGTCCATATAGTGCTTCGAATGGAGCAGCTTCGATGCTTGAATGATAACTATTATTATAGGAGAATTCAATTAAGGGTAAGTGGTTATCCCAATTACCACCAGAATCAATTACACATGCTCGGAGCATGTCTTCCAAGGTTTGTATCGTCCTTTCACTTTGTCCGTCTGTTTGAGGATGATATGCAGTACTTAGATTGAGTCGGGTTCCCATTGCTTCTTGGAAACTAGTCCAGAAATGGGAAGTGAAACGACTATCCCTATCTGATACAATGGAGAGTGGGATTCCATGTAAAGATACCACTTTGTCTACGTATAACTTGGCTAACCTTTCCATGTTAAAGGTTTCCTTCATTGGTAGAAAATGAGCTGATTTGGTTAATCGATCCACAATTACCCAAATCGCATCATTACCTTTTCTGGTTTTGGGTAACTTAGTAACAAAATCCATTGTTATGAGTTCCCATTTCCATACAGGTAACTGTTGTAGTAGTCCTGAAGGTTTCTGGTGTTCGGCTTTAACTTGTGAACAAGTAAGACACTTAGATACGTATTCAGCTATATCCTTTTTCATTCCTATCCACCAGAAAGTGTTTCTTAAATCTTGGTACATCTTATTGTTTCCTGGATGTACAGTATACCTAGATTTATGAGCTTCTTCTAAAATCTTATTTCTTAATTCTCCCTGCTTAGGTACCCAATTTCGTTTCTTGTGGAATTTCCAAATTCCATCATTTCCTTGCTCTAGTTCTTTTATGTAACCTTTCATTCCTTCAGCATCGTCCTTGATTGTTGTTTCCTGAATTTTCTTCAATTATTCCATTAAATCTACTTGTAGATTTAATCTAAGAGCACGGACTCGCTTTTGCTTCTCATGATATTTACGACTTAAGGCATCGGCAACTACATTCGCCTTTCCTTCGTGATATTGAATATCACAGTCGTAATCACTTAGGATTTCCATCCATCTTCTTTGTTTCATGTTTAATTTTTTTGCCCAAATATGTATCTTAAACTTTTATGATCTGTATAAACAGTAAACTTACTTCCATACAGATAATGTCTCCAGATTTTAAGGGCAAAAATTATGGCTCCTAATTCTAAGTCATGAGTCGTATAATTTTCTTCGTGCTTTCTTAACTGCCGGGAGGCATACGCAATTACCTTCTTGCGTTGCATCAACACACATCCGAATCCTAATTTTGAAGCATCACAATATACTTCAAAATCTTCTGTTCCTTCGGGTATTGCTAAAATTGGAGCATTCGTTAATCTGTGCTTTAAAATCTTAAAAGCTTCTTCTTGTCTTGGTCCCCATTCAAACTTAATTGCTTTACAGGTTAGCTTAGTCAAGGGTACAGCTATTTTAGCGAAATCCTTAATAAATCGTCTGTAGTATCCAGCTAAGCCTAGAAAACTTCTAATTTCCATAGTTGTTTGCGGGGCCTTCCATTTAGTGATTGTTTCTATTTTAGCAGGATCTACGTGAATTCCTTCGTGATTCACTAGATGACCTAAGAATTGTACTTCTTGCAGCCAGAATTCACACTTCGAGAATTTGGCGTAAAGCTTTTCCTTTCTTAACAAAGTTAAGAGTGCATGTAGGTGCTCACAATGTTCCTCCTGACTTTTGGAATAAATAAGTATATCGTCGATGAAAACGATTACAAATTTATCCAAATATGGTTTACAGATTCGATTCATCATGTCCATAAATGCTGCTGGAGCATTTGTTAGTCCAAAGGGCATGACTGTAAACTCATAATGGCCATACCTAGTTCTGAAAGCAGTTTTAGGTATGTCTTCTTCTTGTACTTTCAATTGATGATATCCGGATCGTAAGTCTATCTTAGAAAAATACCTAGCTCCTTGCAATTGATCAAAAAGATCATCAATCCTGGGTAATGGGTATCGATTCTTAATTGTAACCTTATTCAATTCCCTATAATCGATACACATTCTCATTGATTCGTCTTTCTTTTTCACAAACAACACCGGTGCTCCCCAAGGGGATGAACTAGGTTGTATGAATCCTTTGCTTAGTAATTCATCTAATTTCTTTTTCAATTCTAACATTTCAGTGGGTGCTAATCGATAAGGTGCCTTGGCTATTGGTGTAGTACCCGGAATTAGATGAATTCTAAACTCTACTTCTCTATTGGGTGGTAATCCAGGTAATTCTTTTGGAAAGATGTCTAAGTATTCTGAGACTATAGGGATGTCTTGGAGTTCCTTGCTTTTAGTGTTAATGATTACAGAAATCATATACACCATTTCTTGTTTTCTTGAATAACTAGCCAACTTCATTACTGAAATGAATTTTAGTGGCTTTCGAGGTTTATCTCCTATACTTAAAATTACTTCTCCTGTAGGGGTACAGATTTCTACGGAATTCTTATCACACAGAATTCGAGCATGGTTGGCTACTAACCAATCCATTCCTAACACTACATCGAATCCGGTTGATTTCATAGGTAATAGGTTTGCAGAAAACTTATGGCCTAAAAGTTCTATTTTTCCTTCTTGCAAAACTTTATCTATGTTAATAGAATTCACATCTGCCGTTTCGACCGTAAAATTTTGCTTAAGGGTGGCTAAGGGTAACTTAAGAGCTTGACAAAATGAAGTATTAATAAAACTTTGGTTTGCACCAGAGTCAAATAATACTTTGGCAAACACGTCATGAACTAAGAACGTACCGGCTATCACATCTGGGAGGAGTTCTGCTTCCTGGGTGGTTAGCTGGAAAGTTCGTGCATTCTTCTTGGTTGTTCCATCAGCTGGTTTGCTTTTATTTTCTGTGGTTTTAATTAATTTAGGATATTTTGTTTTGTAATGTCCTGTTTCTCCACAGTTATAGCAGACTACGGTTTTCTTTTTGCAGGTTTCTTCCCTATGTCCCACAGATTTGCAAAAATTGCAGGTTATATCACATCTTCCAAAATGTTTCTTTTTGCAATTTCTGCAGAATGGCGGGTTTGAAGATTGCCCTGTTCTTCTTCTTTTGAAGCTGTTATTATTACCCGTACAAAATCCTTGGGTAATTTTCTGAGCAAATTCCTTCTTCCTGTTTTCATCTCTTGTGCACACCAATTCATCGGTTAGGGTATTAGCTAACTCCACAGCATCGTCAATAGTGTGTGGTCTCGCAGCTTTAACGATGTTACGGATTTCGCCAATTAATCCCAAATATAACGAGAAATGAGTACCGATTCTGGTGAAGCCAGGGTTGGTACCACTCTCGCATATTCAAAGAATGTCGAAGTATATCCTCGACAATCTACGCCCGTCATACGATGATTTAAGAACTTATTTGTCATTTGATCTTTTTCATATTCAGGACAGAATTTTCTTTCTACAAGACTCTTAAATTCTTCCCAATTCATAGCATAAACCATCCTTCTTCCTTTTGCTTGTAATACTGTGTTCCACTATTCTAGCGTCCCTTCTTTGAACAAATTAGATGCATACATGACCTGATCTTCTTCGGCACACTTACTTATTGCAATTACTGCTTCGGTTTTCTCTAACCAACGCAGTGTTGCAGTTGCCCCTTCATTACCTGCAAATTCTACTGGTTTACAGGCAAGGAATTCTTTGTAAGTGCAACCAGGCGTTGCAGCTTTCATTTTCTTAGGGAGTGGGGTTTGTTGTGGGTCATGATAGTCATGATTGCCGCCTCCATTTATGTTGTTACTGCCGTTATCTTCCGGAGTACGTTTGCTAGGAATTATTTGTTGTGGTTCAGCAGGTTTCTGAGCAGCAGCCATAATTGCCGGAATAGCATTGGCTATCCCTTGAGCAACAATGTTCTCGATATCTTGTCTAGTCATATACTGATTTTCCTGATTTTGTTCAGATTGGTTTACTTCATTAACTGGTTCATTATTAGCGTTTTCCATCTGATTATTAGTATTAATATGAATTATTAGTATCCAATAATTGATAGTTAGATATAGCAAATAATTACACATAAACACATAAAATCTTACAACACAGATATATATCCAAAATCGTCGATGTCTCGACTTCTATTTTGCTTTATAGATTATATAGGCATCCATACACACTGTTTATCTTACAATGTTTTATTTCCCATTTTACAGAGTTAGATTTTATTATTACGGTTATGTTACAGACACACTTCCCAACCCCACTATTCTTTTGATCAACTGGCAGTTTAGTAGCGACGCTCCCTCTCGTCGTATTTCCATGAGATTTGTTCCCCTATTTCCCGGATCCTATTCCCTGTACTTATCAGCTCTTCACCGAACTGACGAAATTCGGCTAAGTTTTCGTTGCTCATTGGAGGATTGGGGATAGGTTCTGGATTAAACTGTGGGAGGAAGGTATAAGGACTATTGATCATGTTTTGGAATTGCCAGTCATTTGTCCACCACTCTTCTATTTCGCCCAAAGGTCGTGTGTGAATTAGAGGGTCCGGAATTGCTGGTTCCAGATTTACTGGAAATTGGATTTCGGCTGGGTAAGGATATAGATTATTGTTGATAGGGCTAAGGACATTACAATTTGCCAGTAGACGGTCTATTTCGTCTTGAAATGTGATTTCTTCGGATTGTTTCGAGCTCTCTCCTACTTCTATTCCCTTTTGTTTAGATTTTTCTCTAGTTTCTATCTCTGCTGGTTTAGAACTCTCTCCGATCTCAATTCCTTTTCGTTTGTCTACAGGGTTTTCTATTTTGGGAAGTTTCTTAGTGGCTGGCTTCCTCCTGCGGACTTTCCTCCATCCTATATATCTTCTTTTCTTTGGTTTTGCTTTTTCCAGCGGTGGAGCTTGGAATTCCAGAGGTTCCTCTATGTCAGCAATATAACCAGTAAACTCGTGGGAGACTTCAATTGGTACTGGGTAGAGGTTGAGATTCTGAAATGCTTCTGATATCTCACTCATACTGGGTAGCATATATGCAAAATGCACAAAAATGCTAAGTTAAAACTTTGGAACAAAGTTTTACAAATAAACTTTAAAGTTTTATTGCATACTAATTTGTACAGAAGACAACAGGAAAGAGAACACAATAGGATTTATTTATTTATTTACGGAGTAGTGATTTTCTACTAGCTCAGGCTTATTGGTAGTTTAGAGATTTGCATTTTCTGCTACGGTAGCTAGCATATAAAGAGTTGCCCATTTTTCATCTAATTCGTCTTCCCAAGGTGGACTAGTATCTAATTCCTGGATTTCTGGATTGAACCTCACTTTCTTGAGTTGGGGTTTCTGACTTTTCCTAATAATCGAATTTCTTTTCTCTGGGGTAAGAGGATTTTCATATTGTGCTTTACGGACAAAAATCCCTTCTTCCAGATTTGCTGGGTATTTGGAGGAAGAGGTTCCTTTTTCTGTGGGTGCAGTATCTAATTTGTGGTAGATAGCAGAAAGTCTTTGTTTACCCATACTGTAACTTAACAATTAGTCAGTTAATAAAACACATATTCACAGAATGGCAATTGAAATTACTAAGTATTTCTTAATTACTTTAATAGGCTAAAATCAATAGTAAGCTTAAATCAGTGGCTCTGATACCACCTTTTTCCTGTCACGGCCCTCGGCCCCGGTTTGACCCGGTCCAGAGCCGCGAGGCAGGAAATCCTGTGGTATTTAATTTAGGCGACAACGGAAGTCTTTTTAATAAAGGATCCTTTGATATTAAATCTGCCCGTTTACATGATTTAGGGATAAAACCCTATAAATTACAATAATGTGATTTCCCTGGGAAATCTTTATTTTTCAAAACATGTTTCTTTTATTTATTTACATTGAGCCACTTTTCTAAGCTTGTAGTGCTCCACGACACTTTTCTTTGCTCACAACAGATCACCTGAAACATGTTTGAAAAAGGTTTTATCAGCGGGGAAATACTGAGTGAATCATTCAGTTTACTGAAAACGACACATTTGTTATAATTTACAGTATTAAGAGCGATTACAATGTTTCTGATATCAAACCCACTACCCACGGTACTTTGTCACTCGACCCATTGGCCCACCTGTCCAATGGCGTCTGTGATTATGGTCATATCACCCATTGGCTGCCCCAATGGTGAAGATTATCAAGTAATGTATACAAAACCCCACATACCGGCTGTAATTTGGTGATTACAAAGACTTAATCCCTGTAATTATAACTTTGAAAATAACTTGGAGTTTTGTAAAACAGTTGATAAAAAGAGAATGACTCACATTGCAGATTTAACGAGCAGAGTATAAGCCTACTGATTAGCCCTGATTAACCTAATTTAAATAATAATGCACACACAAACGGGGTTAGTAACTAATACAGCAGTTACGTCAATTCACGAGATTAAACCCTCGCAACGATTAACAAAGTGCAATACTTAACAATTCAGCGGATTCACAACGAATGACAGAGTATAGTCCGAGTTCGGACAGCACTCAAACATTCAAGTCGAAATCACGATGAATAACAAAGTATAAACTCAATTTGAGCGGCACTTAAACAATCGTTGGATAGTTTCAATCGATCGGACGTTGAATCGTAATAGCGATCGAGTTATTACCATGTTTTGTTGCAGCGTTTCGAGATTAGTGTGTTTTGTGAACGATTTCTGCTATAACTCAGTGTACAATTTGAGTTTTAACATCAAAATAAAGCAGAATGTCAAGTCCCAGACCCGACTATTTATACCCAGAAAATTGCCCTCCTCGCGTGTCGCGAAAGGAACATGTGTACCCATCGCGTGGCGCGACGGGTCTACTTTCTAGCCTAGGGTGGTTTCGTGTCCAGTAGCTTAGGTGAGTTGACATTTTCGTTCAATTCATTTTAGACAACGAATTCAGAAGATAATATCAATTAGGGCTTAACCCCCTTGAGTTTTAGGGGCCCTGATCCTGATTCTGATTGTTATGAAAATTTTAGGGTTTATGCGGAATTACTTGGGTTTCTCAATTAGGGTTTCCTTAATAGTCAATTTACATACTAAGTGTTAATTTTAATGAGAGTTGTTACACTAATTAAGTTAATTTGCGTCTTAAACATTATTTATTATCGCATTAATCGCCTGTTAATCTCGTAATTAAGGGCGTAAATTACCGGTTGTCACAGTCTCCCCCTGTTAATAAAATTTCGTCCTCGAAATTTAGACTACGTAAACTCCTTAGAGTTACGTTATGTATAAGTAAATACGAATAATGTCAAAGGAAACGAGGCATACTGACCAAGTTAACAGGGGCCCAATAAAAGAGGAATTTCGAGTAATAGACTTCCAAACGACATTCACAATATGCAAATGAATTATAGAAACGATAACATCCACCGAATGGAACTTAGAGTCAACAAGTTCAATGAAATAGTTTTGCATGAAACGCTCGTTCATGATCAGCCCAAGCTGCAAGTTCTACTGACGCCACAAGGTGTCGTAGTGAATGAAACAATTCAATAATAGCGGTGATCAAACAAATTCACCGTGTTTGAAGTCAAATGAAAGCGCAATAATAAATCGAAGCGGATTTAATCTAAATAAATAATTAAATAATTAAATAATTAAATAATTAAATAATTAAATCCGTGCATGAGATTAGCGCAAGCTTCAATTTAGTGAAACGCCACCACAAGGTGTCGAAGTTAACAAACGACTTAATGGAGTCGTAGACCAAGCAAATCCACTACGACTCAGAACAATGAAACGCTTGTTTAAAACGAATTCGAATATGATGTTTTCAATACATCATATGGTGTCTTGAATTGAATATGTGAAATGAACAAGTTCAAACAATTGAATTTGCCTTCGGCGCAAGCCGACAATAATTGCATGTATCGACAAGAAAACTTTCGGCATGGTCACAACGAAAACCATGTATGTAACTTGAAAAGAAAGGGATTCCAAGAAAATGTGTCGACCTGATAATGAAGAAGCCAATAATTACAATAATGCAGGTCATTCGAATCACAAATCAACAATTAGATTTAGCGAAACAATATTTGAACTTCAATGAAACGCTTTATTCGAAACGAAACCACATGCGTAACAAACGATGCATGCGTATCATATGAATTTTCAAGAAATGAAGCAAATGAACATTTGCTATAATGAAGAAGTTATTGTGATGCAATGACCATTAAGAGGAGTAGAGATACGAAAATCTACTCAGTAAATGTGAAAGTTGAAATTCCAATAAAAGAAATTTAAGGACTTTACCTGGGGTTTTATGTGATAATCGGTTGTTAGTTGACATTACCACGGAATGTCGAACATAGTGTATTCGTCGTTATTGAGTCAGGGGGAATGCGGAGACATATGTCTTCTCCTTAGCTTGACTCATGTTGTTTGCAGCACCGCGTGCCAAACTGCCGCTTCCTCGAATGTCGTATGTGACGTACTTCAACCTCCGTTGATGTATAGCTTAAGTTTCACGTATACCTATGTACTAGCGTTTCGTTATGCGTAGGATGCCTGCTCGGGAAGTTAAAATATCACAGGAAATATGGATAATAGTGTGTGCCCGAGTTTATACTCGCGGTTCCTACGCGACGACCTTTAATGAACTTAGACATAAGTTTCCGAAGGTCTTAAATGCATGTTTCCTAAACTCTCAGAGTTTTGTGTACTGTATGCGACTGTTTTGTGTACTGTGTGTAAAACACCACTTTAGCATATGTTTGAAAACAAAATTTTGACTGTTTGTTTTTCGGCAACGGTTGGAGACCATATTCGAGTACTATGCGTTCTATATGCATTCAAGTTTTAATATTCTATGTTCCCAGAGGAAATGTGAGGTTAGAGCTTAGGTATCTCTACAAAAACCTAATTCGTTGTAACCTATAGCTCTGATACCAATCTGTCACACCCCGAAATATCAGAGCATTGGTGTGACTGGACTGGTATCTTCATTGCACAGCGGAAGCAAAAAAGCTAAGACTTTTAGAAAATGAACGCCCACTAAGTACTCGACTCTTCATGATTCTCCTATTCCAACCGTGCCATAACTTTGAAAGCAACCTGAGAAAGAAACATGCGAAAAATCAACATAAAGTTGAGTGAGTTCATAGTTTGTTTTTAAAACATTTGAAATAAATCTTTTTGAGTAACCGGTTTTTGAAGTATTGTTGAGAAAACGAATTTAAAATCATTTTCTTGTCATGTATTCATGTGTAAATCACGTATTTTTGTATGTATCATGTTTTCATGTATAAATCACGTATTCTTGTATGTATCTTGTTGTTAATGGGTTGCAAGGCCATTAACATGTGACACGACATAGGAAGCCACCAAACCTAGGCATTTTTGTCGACTTTGACTGAGACACATAAGCACTCATTGGTAGAAGTAGGCCAAGAGTGGGGTTGCCTGAAACCCATTAGATCTAACCTTTTGTTCCGCGGTCTGAATGTATACGTTGATTAATGGTGCTTATGGTACCCTATTCGTGACACGATTTCTCGTATCATTCCTCAACTCTCGTATCATTCCTCAACTCTCGTATCATTTCTCAATTCTTGCATCATTTCTCAATTCTTGTATCTCTTTGTACTTGTATTTTCCCGTAGTTTATCTAGAATTCGTTTGTATGCATATTTCGAAAAATACACTTGTTTGAAAAACCGGTATAAAACATAAGCTTTTCGGGTCAGTTAAAATTTACTTGTAAAATGGTTTAGAAATATGTAATTCTTGTATGCTTTGCAAAAAGTGCATGTCTTTCCACCCCGAAAACATTTAGAAAAATGTAAAACCGTAAAAAGGTGGGGTTATGAACTCATCTGAATATTCCTGTGCAAAGCTAGCTATATACGACTTCGCGATGTCGTTTCCAAGACGAGACTCGCTAGCGTGCATTCTACAATATTCCTAACATGGAATATCTAATAAGCTTCTAATTAAAAGCGGTAACTAACTGCGTGTCACCGAGCTCTACCGAATCGTTAACTGAACGATTTCGTCGATCGGTTGCTACTTTAATGGAAACGATTAAGTCGTATGTCTTAAGTACCGTTTATTTTTGGTAATAACTAACAAGTCTTGAAAAGACTTAATTCTCGAGAGTTTTAAAATAATATAATATTTATATAGAAATACATAAATATATTGTTAAAAGCGCGTTAGTCGTCTCGAGATGTCGTACGTGTATGTAACGAATGTTTCATGAAAAGAATATAAACTCTTATTATACATCGTAAGCCGTTTAGGCGTTTGAAATAAATATAAAAGATATATTTATTCTATAAAAAGAATCGTCGACTTGTCGTGTTTGAAAATAAATATATAACTATATTTATTTTTGTAAGAGAATCGTTTTGCTTGTGTCGGAAATAAATATGTAACTATATTTATTTATAAAAAGGATTTGAGTCTAACGTTTGAGATATATATGATAAGTATATTTATTTTGTAAAAACGAATTCATGTTGTTCGACGTTCGAAATAAATATATAAAACTATATTTATTTTATAAAGCGAAGATGTGTTCGGCGTTTGAAACAATATAAATAATTATATTGATTTCATAAAAGACTTGTCGGATTTTGCAGTTTCAAATAAATATAACAACTATATTTACTTGTCATATATAATTTTCGAATCGTAGCTTTCGTAAGTTGTATAGTGTCGTCAAAAGTAATTATATGT
This sequence comes from Helianthus annuus, assembly GCF_002127325.2. Taxonomy (NCBI): domain Eukaryota; kingdom Viridiplantae; phylum Streptophyta; class Magnoliopsida; order Asterales; family Asteraceae; genus Helianthus; species Helianthus annuus. Next base: position 89,944,902 of record NC_035445.2, on the reverse strand, counting down.
TCGTATTTGATTTTCTATAAGATTATTAGAATCCGGATGTTTGGTTTATAATAAAACCGCCGGTTCTTCCTCTCTGCTCGACTCTCTCTCTCTTGCTCGGCTCTCTCTCTCTCTTCGCCTGAAACACCGATCGGCACTACCCACCACAGCGCCGCCGCCTGTGGTGGTGGTGTTGCTGCTGCTGAAGTCCGCCACCACCATAAGATGGTGGTGGTGGGCCGATTAACAGAAGGGGGGGGGGGTTGTCTGCCGTCCGGTTACTTGACGCCGGAGAAGAAAGGGAGCCGGCAACCGGCTCCGGTCACAAAAACCGGCAGGAAGCAAGAGAGGGGGGTGTGGTTGGTTGAAGACGAGCAGGGGAGGGGGGTACGCACCGCCGCCGTGGCTCCGACCGGCTCCACCATGCTTGTTGATCGGAGAGAGAGAGGGAACTCGTTTGGTGTGTGTTGCTGCTTGTTTGTTTGTTTGAACAAATGAAACATAGTGGCTTCTTTTATAATAAGACTTGCTAATGGGCATTGGGCTTGGGCCCAAGGCCCACAAGCCTATTCCCGTGTTTTAAATAGCCCAAACGCATTCACAAGCCCGTTTTCAAAACCCGAAACCGTTGGAACATCATAATATATAATTTTAGTTCTAAAAGTGCGTAAAATTATATCTTTGGGCTAAATATACGTAACACAGTGTCAGTAGACGTTCGCGCTTTTGTCCGTTGTTTACGATAAAAATTTGTGTAAAATTATGTCCGCCGTCTTGAACCGTTTTTCGATCCGGTTTCGACTACGGGTATTAAAATTCGAATACGAAACCAATTATATCATAATATATTAATATCGAGACAAAATTCGACTCCGGTGCGTCAGCTTCGTCGTTGATTGCCGGTGCGTCACTGTTTCCGCGTTTTTCGTTCGCGTCTGCGTTTTGTGTCGTTCGGAAGCACGATAAATTTGTAAAACTAAATTTATGAACGCAAAATACTCGTATAAGATTCGTACTTGTCGGCGTTGTCAGTATTCCGTACGGTGCCAGTTCGTTGTTGCGTAGTATTCGGCAGATTTCTCTGTAAGCCACCGTTCGCGCACTGTAAAGTCGGATAACGTTCCTAGGCACTCCAAAGGCCTAATTAAGTTAATTTGCGTCTTAAACATTATTTATTATCGCATTAATCGCCTGCTAATCTCGTAATTAAGGGCGTAAATTACCGGTTGTCACAAGAACGAGGATACGATTCGATTTATGTAAAAGTTACCTCGAAACGTTACTTCAAACGACTTGATTTTTGTTAATTTGAAGTTTAAACACACGAATTGAAGCACCGTTTTCGTCGTTTGGGGCAGTATTTTCGAGGTAAATTTTACATCAATCAACTCGTATCATCGTTCTAATCAAAAGCCCTAAAACATCAGTTTGTAATTGGGAAAAAAAAAACTTAACTCCGTTAAGCTATATTTAGCGCAGACTATTATCGGCCAAAAGTGGACCAGTCGGATTATTATCAGCCAATAACTGAGTTAGGATTATTATTGGCCAAATTGAGAAAGCTGAGATTATTTAAATCTAATTTGCTTTTTTTTTTTTTTTCAATACGTTCTAGATCTAGCTTATGAAAGGCTTTCAAGTAAAAAACTCAATGGGACAAATCCATGAAACAAAATGCTACACTTTACTCCCCTCGTTTGACAAATTCCTTGAGTTAATTAGCACAACACAATTTATGAAACCATTTCTTAAATGTTGATATGGCAAATGTTTTGGTAAACATATATGTTACATTCTCCTAGTTTGAACGAATAGTATCACAACTTTTTCTTAACAACTTCTAGATTTATAGGATAAAGACATCACAATATGTGTACATTGTACAATTTGAACTCTCAACCTTTTAATTATGGAACACACTACTTAACTAACAGAATGTCTTCAATAGATGAATGGAGAGAACATTGGTGGGATGAGTTTGGTTATGCCAACTTTGCTAATCCGGACACATTTTCCTTGTCTTTCTATTTTGCTAACTTAAATTTTCTCCATTGGATGTGACCTTTGGAATAGTAAGAGGTGTTCCACACTTATTGATAAGTAATTGCTTTTGAAAAAAAGGTATATGGATACAGGATACTCCTTTGCTTCATAATCTCAATTGCCTTAAAACTAATAATACTTGTAACATGGCTTGAGACATTCTTGACTAGTGTAATCTTAAATTCTTGGGTTATTAGGAATCCGGGTTTATATGGTAATCTTTAGACTTGGGTTGGCTACTTGGCTATAATCCGTATATCTCAAACTTCTAATTTATGCTTGCTTACTTGTGTTGAACCTCACTTGCCAAAGCTTGTCACAATATTGTCATGATATTTTGATACATGCTTTGAATCATTGTATTATTGTCACATTTATTCACTACCACTCCTTGCACATGGGACACCCCATACTACATTAACCTCCAATCACACCAGCCGGTCAACTTCATATGGATTCAATGAGTATGTCCCGCGGTCAATGGAGTGCCTCATGCCATCCAACCAAGTTGTGTGGCTTTTTTTTTTTTTTTTTTTCAAAATTATCCATTTACATTTACATATTTTAATAGAGTAAACAAATATTATTAATAGTATAATTATCTGATACATGTACATATTATAATGAATATAAAAAGGATAAAAAATAGTTTTACAATTTTTAAACTATAAGTAGTTATAACTTTTATAACATTTTTTTTTTTTACTTTTAAACAAATTCCCTTTACAATTTTTAAAAGACCACAATTTTTTCATACGTTCATCTTTTATTTTTAAAATATACAATAAAAACTAACACTTTAATTTGAGTATGTATTGATTTAGTTTTTTTTTAAGTTTAAAAAAATTAAGATTTTATGTAACTCTATTTGTATAATAAAAAAGTATCTAAAAATAACTAAAACTAAAAATAAAAATAAAATTAATGAAAACCCTAAGTATTTCAAAAACGAAAAAGAAAAATAAATAAATGAAAAACGAAATTGGTGGCAAAGAGTAATTCAAAATTTCATTCCATCGCGTCCCACAAATTTTGATCCGGCATTGCGGCATAGCCGGCTGATCATTTACAACCGTCCGATCAATCTCTAAGCAAACAATCCAAAAACCCTAGCGTAACCATGGTTAGCTGTCTCCATCTAATATGGTTAACCTAACCAACCAAAACCAATACAATCACCACACATTAACCTCCAAAGTTCCCATTAATTACAATCCATACCCCCACAATTCCCTTCCTATAAATTAACCATCGAACCAGAGCTAGGTTTGCCCAACTGAAGAGCCAAGGGCCCTTCAGTAAAATCACCCTCCCATCTCTTTTTTCTCTTTCAATAACCGTTTTCTCTCACTAAAAAAGTACAAATTTTCTCTCTAAAACGGAAAAAATGGCGACATCTTCTAGAAAGTCAAACTCGCCGGTGATGCCGTTGACATCGGCGTTTAACCGGTCAAGTTCGCCGTACGGACGTATCGGAAGCTACTCATCGGCGTTCGCTGCTGACGTCAATTCATCGCCGTTTGCGTCATCAACGAGTTCGAGTTTCTACTCGTCTCCGGTTTCGAGTCAAGTCTACAGCCGTTCGTCATCTCCGACACGTGTGAACCTTCATGGACTCGCTCCGGTGACGTCATCATCGGTGAAGTTTTCGTTAGCAAGTAGATCTGGATCTCCGAATAGATCTATGGCGGTGAGTTCTAGAGAACAGGTTGTACGGAAGCAGAACGCTGGAAATCCGTTGAAGAATGTTCCGAAGAAGACATGTATGTGTTCGCCTACGACGCATCCTGGATCGTTCCGGTGTAGTTTGCACAAGAGGTTTAACAACAATAATCAAACGGTGACGTATTCGCCGAACAGGTTGAATGCTCGTAGATCTGCGATGACGAACTCGCTTGTGCGAATCGGAACCGTTGAAGGAGGAGATCTGGTTAAAAGAGCTTTAGCGGCGTTGATCCGTCCATCGTCGCATCAGCAGAGGCGGAGAACGGCGTTTGAGCCGAGACCGAGCCGGTTGTCAGTTATGTCCAAGGCCGATGACTTATGATTTTCTTCAACGTGAAGTTGAAAATCCTCTGGTTGTTCGGTACAGGTTTGGTAATTTTACTTCTTACCTTTTCTATTACAGATCTACTTCCACCGGTGCTAGGGTTCCGACGAATATATCGGCGAAGAGAAGAATATTCCGGTGTTTATGCAATTTGACGACATGAAATCAATCCTTCAATTCTGACACAAAGATGAAGAAGAAGCTTATTCAATTATCCCTATCAAACTGAACTGAACATCTTGTGTACATAGATGATAGTTATGATGTGCTTGCAGCCATTGTGATTGCAAAACTGAAGGACTTTTTTGATTAAACTTTCACTTTCAACGAATCAATCACATCTAAACACACTAACATCTAAATCAACTCTTAATCAAATTAAAACAAGATAACAATCATCTTAATGAATTTCTATTCGCTTTTCGTGTGGTTTGTTCATTGTGTTGTTTCATTTGATGATTTGATTGATTGATCGATTGTTCCATCCGTTTTCGCAGCATCAGATTCGTTATGCGTCTCGTTCTCTTCGTTCCGTTGCGTGCATCAGAATCCGTGTTATGTTCCGTTAAGTTGGTGACGTTCCGTTAGCTTCTTCCGTTTACCGTCTGTTTCGCCGTTTGGTTGGTATATGCCTTTCCTGTGAGGTAATGCGTACTTTTTGTTCATTTAATTTTATTAAATTTTAATTTATTGTTTTTAATTATTTAATTAATGGTTCACGCAACAGGAATGAGGATTTGATTTAAAGATATTGACCTTGACGCTGGAAATGTGGAAATGAAGTGATTTACCTTTTTGTGAGAAGTTAAAACAGTTGTTACTTTTGAACCTATACACGCCAAAAACACCTAATACCTAACTTGCATTGATTGGGTTGGGTAAGCTAATAATGGTCTCTATATAAAATAAACATAGTTTCTTGGCTAAAGTATACATAGTTTAAATAAAACAAATTTTTTAATCTTTTGTTTTTCAAGAAGTGTTTTTATTTCAAAAATTGAAATATTGATTTGGTTAAGTTAGGAAATTTTAGCAAGAGGGAATGACAAGATAGAGAAAATAGACCATACATGGAAAAGTGTGATAACAAAATATTATCTGATCTATGCAAATGGAATGGAAGGATATGCAAGAAACACCAAAACTACCAAATGATCCAGCTGGCTAGATAACACCAATACTTGCATCTAATAATCCAACTGGCTAAGAAGCTAGATGGTCCCAAACCTATTTGGGAGGACAAAACAAATGAGGGTGAAACATTTTCTATAATGATGGAAAGAGACATTGTGATGATACTTTTGTTTTTAGTGAGGAAGGTTTAGGAGTTTGAGAAAACACCAAATTAGAGTTATGATAGATGCTGATCAAGAAATGCCACTCTAGAATCTAACCGAGCGCGAAACAAGAAGATTATCCAACACGAAAGACTCTATAACATCAAATTATTATCATGCAAAGAAATGAGTTATGGGAGTTGGGAGCAATATTATATTTTCTATAATGATGGAAAGAGACATTGTGATGATACATTTGTTTTTAGTGATGAAGGTTTAGGAGTTTAAAAAAAACACCAAATTAGAGTTATGAAAAATGTCAGTCAAGAAATGCCACTCTAGAATCTAACCGAGCGTGAAACGAGAAGATAATCCAACACGAAAGACTCTAACATCAAATAGGCATATATCGTGCTAAGAAATGAGTTTTGGGAGTTGGGAGCTATATTATATAAATCTAGGCCGTCTTGACAACTCAGATGTGAAAAGGTGGGTGACGGATACTGTTTCAAAATGGATTGTTACGTGCGCAGAAGACAAATCTCTAAAAAGTGAGGCGTGGACGTGTGGTGTGGATTTGTGATGGATTGTCATCACTTCGTAACGGTATGTTACTTCCTCTCTCCCAGGGGGCCTATAAACCTTTTGGGCCTCGCCATCTGCCCAGCGCTGACACCGGGCCTGATAGTTGGTATGCTTGGTAACATGAGTGCAACTGAATAAATACCGCTAAAACATCAAAAGTTCTCTTTTGAGGGTTGGTGTGCGTGGATCTTTGGCATGCTTGCGGGGGGCGACTCTCCAACCATTTTTTGTGAAGTCTAGTGGTTGGGAATATATATTCACAACCTTGTAGATTATGTTTTGTTTAGTATGCTAGTGTATTAGGATTAATATTGTAATTAATCTCGATTTATATGGCTTTCGAATCGCAAAGTGAATCGTCATTTAGTGAGAAGTAGAAGTTCTAAATCAAAGTGACCAAAGGTGAGCCCTCACGACTAGATCCCCCTTTTAAATGATTTTGGGGCCATAGTACATGGAAATGAGCCGACAGGTTATGAGTTTTGGTTTGAATGTGTATTATATTAGAAAATGTTGTTAGGGTATCAGATCAGAGTAAGATCAAGCGGAAGCGAACAAACACAAATACGCACACTGACAGAATATAAAGAACACGACAATTTACGTGGTTCAGCCAAGGTGACCTACGTCCACGGGTTGCAACTAGCGTTCAGTTTTATTAGATGCTCATAGACTACAATTACACCATAGGTATTTATAGAACAAGATTAGGGTTTTCTACTTAGTCAACAAGTTAACTAAGTGGACCTAATAACTAGGGCAAGCTACTCTAAAGTTTACGAACCCAACAATTTCCCACTCGGAGGCTTTGCATAGTCCATAAAGCGTATCCAAGAAGCACATAGTTAGTAACTTCAGTAATCTTCAAGTCTTCCAAGCCTCCAGTTCCAAGAACAAGCTAAGACTCTAATCCTCCAAGCCTTCAGTTCCCAAGAACATGTTAAGACTTCAGTCACATCCAAGCTACCCAGTTGCAACCACACCTCTCATCAAGTACTTGAGAAACCAGTTGAAGCTTCCACAAGCTCTAACTCAATAGTTTTATCAGACACATTCTCTATCTCAATCGGCTTGCACGATCCATTAGTTCTAGAGATACACCGAGAATTAATACCGCTCTCCACATTTTGCAAACTATTTTCAATGCGAGAGCATTTTCCTTCGGTCGGAATCTTCGTCTTCAAATCCCAACGGTTCTTTGTGATTGTGCCCAGAGCACGGGAACACTATCCCCAGACCCCCAACTACATTCAACTGACATCCCCAAAGCTCCAGGATTCAAGTTTGCAGTTTGAACCATCTTTCGCTTACTAGTTTTAGTGATCCAAATGTGACAACCTGAAATTTCAAGTCCTTTCATTTATGTATCTCTGGTGTGGAAATCCAATTGATTCTATGGAATATGTAGTTGTGCATTGTGTGTGTTAATGTTTTAGTTGGTGTTGATTTTATGACAAGCCACTGCTCGACGAAACATCAGAGTTTCGCCGCTGACCCCCGATAACCTTTCGTCACTTTGTTGCTCGACGAAGCTTAGAGTTTCGTCTGGGGCTTCCTTCGCCGGCCCACGGCCCATGTTTGGCCCAACATTACTTTTTATATTAAATCAATACGTAACTAAACATAAGTTTAGTTGGCAAACCCTAGAACTTATTCCCCTTTTTGTGAACGGCGACTACCTTAGTGCACGAGGCTTCACAGCTTGATCGGATTTATCATCTCGTAATCACCGGTTAGTAATCATCGTGTTAATCTGTGGCGTAACTGTGTGTTAATCGAATGTGAGTATAGGGCTCGTATCGACATAGAGTGGTAGATGGTCAAATGTTTTGAGTAGTCCGTGTTGTGGTATTAGAAAGCCCTATCGGTTGACGTTTCTTTGTGTGATGTCTGTGTTGTACTGATGAATTATTTGCCTTAACATGATGATTGCATATGAAGTAAATGGCTAGGGTTTCACCATAACTGTTATGATTGAACTGATTTGAATAATATCAATAGTATGATGTGATGATTTGCTAGAGTGCTTAGGATTAAGTGATAATGGTAAACTATCAGAGGACATGATTAGGGTTGAGTAACGTGATAACTGCTAGGATTTTGGGAAACTGTCAAATTCGTCGACGAAACAGAATGGTGTTTCATCCTGCACTCACACAACGACGAAACCTGTTGAGTTTCGTCACATGAAGTTTCATCACTCGAGTCATCGACGCAACCCTATCCCGACGAAACATCCCTCACGACGAATCATGAGTTTCCTCGACGTTGGTTATGGCAAATTATGAGGGTTTCGTAGTTAGAGTCATTGAGCACAGTGAACTAGGTTAACTAATGTTAATGAATGATTATGACTATATTAATAAAAGATGTTAAGTGTGGGCTAGGTTGACTTTTGTGGGCTAGGTTGACTTTTGTGATGGATGATTATGATCATGCTAGTAAAACCATGATGCCTACTGTTACGGATATCTAATGTTGATAATATTACTGTTAATGATGCACACTATTAAATGATGTTAATTATGATCAGCTGACATAAGTAGGCTTTTACATCTAGCACACTTAATTGTTAAGCGATATTACGGAGCATACATACGAACTGTGGACTTGATGGAGTCATATAGCTGTCGTGTGTTATTCAGAAACTGTTTCTTGAATGCATGCTACGATTATAAACGTAAACTTGTACATTGTGAACTCAAACTGATTATGTGTACGTGAACACCATAGGCTTCGATTAACTGAGTGTGATCAAGTAATTAATCAAACCGAGCAAACCGAGGTGAGTTCACTGCTCTTTTCCAAGCATGCATCCCGGGAAGGGATATCGGGTAACGTTTTCAGGGAAGAACGTCAGGTTAATGGGATGTTTGTTATTACTCAGTTTCTATCATATAAGACCCCTTACATCTATCGATTGTTGCCGGTAAGGCAACGAGGTATTTAGTTAATAGCGCTATTAGGTTTGGCACCCTCACACCGGGCCGGAATGGACGGGCGTGAACTATTTACCTTGACCAGTTGACCAATGCTTTGATAGAGGCATTGGGGTTTGGGCAAACACATCTAGTAGCCACATACGGTAATCGAGTTAATAACATCATCAAAACAAATCGTTGAACTATTTTATACACATATCTGGTAACTAACGCGTTAACAAAACTTCGAACTCACCAGCGTCTTCTGACACACTTGTCTGCATGCTTGCAGGTCGTTAGATTATTGTCATGGACTTGCTATCTGGGAGCACTGGAGTGGTCATGGATAGAGACTCTTGGATACTCGCCTTATTAATTATGAACACGTGTTGAAACATTTGAAATACTATTTACAATATGCTTCCGCTGAATACTTATTTGGTTTAACTCTTGACTTGGATTTATATTTTGAAATGAATGGAGTGTTTTTATTAAATATTATGCATAGTTCAAAGTGATTGGTGGCTTGGATCCTGGTACGTCACACGTCCCACGATGTTTCCGTATGTGGTATTTTGGGGGTGTGACAGTTTGGTATCAGAGCCATTGGTTATAGTGAACTAGGTTTTAAAACGTTTTTATGAAACCAGACTATAACCGAACACCTTCGAAAATCGACCATGACACTCAGCTCCAGATTGTAAGGTTCGTCTTCTGTTTACCTTATGCATTACTTGTTTAGTATTCACACACTCACAGCTTGCATGAAACGACGTACTAGATACTATGGTGATTGGAAGGTATGACACTACTCTTCGAATTTTGTAATTCGTAATCCTGTAGTACGTTCTGTTTTTGCTATTTGAATGCAGGGGGAAACTTTTAACGCAAGTTAAAAGGCATTGAGATGAGTATGCAAATTGCCTTAATATTATGGGTGCACACATAATAATAACGTGAGGTGCATGTAAGTCCCAGTGAGGCTTAACGTGTGTGAGAAGGGTTCCGCTCTATTGTGTGTAAACTTGGTAGTTGTAAATATCAATGTGAGACTTGACTCTCACCTCATCTCGACGCCTAAATTTGTTCTCTCTCTCCATATATAGAATCATGAGTGGACAAGGACACGGACGTGGCAACATCAACATGACTCAAGCTGAGTTGACGAATTTGATAAACACACGTGTGGCTGAGGCTCTGGCAGCCTACTTAGCTGGTATGAAATGTGCCAAACACTCTTTAATCTTGTGTCGCGTACACGACTCTTACCCCTGTAATGTGTTTTCTTTCGTCCAATAGGTCAGCAAAACCAAAACAATCCACCTGCTTGTACGTTCAAGATGTTCATGGATTGTAAACCACAGACCTTCAACGGGACTGAAGGGGCTGTAGGACTCCTGCGATGGTTCGAGAAGGCAGAATCAGTGTTTGCGATGTGTAACTGTCCTGCTGGGGACAGAGTGAAGTATGCTACGGGCACACTCGAGGATGGTACCCTGACATGGTGGAATGCTCAGGTCCAGCTGTTGGGCATCGAGGTGGCAAATGCGACTACTTGGGATGATTTTAAGGAGCTGATAAGGGAGGAGTATTGTCCTCGTGATGAGATACAAAAACTGGAAAATGAGTATTACGATCTGAAGATGGTAGGATCGGAGATTGAAGCGTATGCGAAACGGTCACACGAGTTGGCGACCATGTGTCCGAACATGTCCCGACTTCCACATCGGAGAATTGAACTGTTCATCAAGGGATTAGCTCCTCGAGTGAAGGGCTTGGTTACTGCGGCGAACCTTAACAACATAACTCAGATTGTACGTTTGGCCCATAAAATCACCGATCAGGAGGTGGAAAGTGGTTCTTTACCACCGCGTGTTTATGCCACTACTGCTATAACATCCACCGCAACTGTACCTGTTAGTGACAACAAGCGGAAATGGAATGGCACTGACAAGTCAACCAGTGACAGCCAATCTCAGAAAATGCCTGACAACAGCAACAACCGCAGTTTTAGTCAGTCATCTTCGGTTAATCAAGGCCAGGGCAGCAATCAGAATCAGAGCACCTACGTTGGAAAGAAGCCTCAGTGCAACAAGTGTGGCTATCATCATTATGGGCAGTGCGTCCGGGCTTGTCGAAGGTGTGAGAAAGTGGGCCATGAGGCCAAAGACTGTAGAGCCCCACAGCCAAAGCAGCAGCAACAACAAAACCAGCAGTACCAGCGACAGCAAAGGCAACAACCCCATCAGAATCAGGGCTTTAAAAGGGGTGTTATCAGTGTGGGGATGAGGGCCACTTCAAGCGGGATTGCCCTCAGTTAAATCAGAATACCAACGACAACAACTGCCAGAACAACAACAATGCTGGAAACAGCAACAATGGCAACAATGGGGGAAATGGCGCTCATGGAAGGGTATTCACGATCGGTGCTGGTGATGCTAGGAATGACGGTAATGTCGTGACTGGTACGTTTTCTGTGAATAACTTTATTGCTTCTGTGTTATTTGATTCCGGTGCCGATTGGAGTTATGTGTCCCTAGAGTTTAGTCAGCGATTAGGGTTAACTCCAACACCTTTAGAGGTTAAGCAAGTAGTAGAATTAGCAGACGGTAAAACGATAGAAGCTTCGCATGTCCTTTTCAGGTGTAAACTAGATCTCGTGGGTCAAGTGTTTGATATTGATCTCCTTCCCGTTACTCTCGGTAGTTTTGATGTAGTAGTTGGTATGGATTGGCTGTCTAAACACCAAGCTGAGATTCTGTGTAAGGAAAAGATTGTACGTATCCCTCTCCCTGATGGAGAGCCATTGTTGGTTCAGGGGCATCGCAGTGGTGCGATGGTCGGTATTATTTCAGCTATGCAAGCGCAGAAATGTCTACGAAAAGGGTATCCATCTATTTTGGCACTCGTTACTGATACTCCATCAGGAGAAAGAAAGATCGAGGATCTACCAGTCGTACGTGAATTCGCTGATGTATTTCCTGAGGAGCTTCCTAGTTTACCTCCTCACCGTCAAGTGGAATTTCAGATCGAGCTTGCACCGGAGCAGCCCCAATTGCTCGCGCTCCTTATCGTCTAGCACCTGGAGAATTGCAGAAGCTGTCTAATCAGCTGCAAGAGTTATTGGACAGAGGCTTTATTCGACCCAGTTCTTCGCCTTGGGGAGCTCCAGTTTTGTTTGTAAAGAAGAATGACGGGTCCTTTCGCATGTGCATTGATTATCGGGAACTCAACAAAGTGACCATCAAGAACCGTTATCCATTGCCACGCATCAACGACTTGTTTGACCAGTTGCAAGGGTCAAGCTTTTATTCGAAGATCGACTTAAGGTCGGGCTACCACCAGATGAGAGTCAGAGAGGAGGATGTTCCTAAAACGGCTTTTCGGACGCGCTATGGGCACTATGAGTTTTTGGTTATGCCGTTTGGATTGACGAATGCCCCAGCGGTCTTTATGGATCTCATGAACCGCGTATGCAAACCGTACCTCGACGATTTTGTTATAGTATCCATAGATGACATCTTGATCTACTCGAAGAGCAAGGAAGATCATGAGCGGCACCTGCGTCTTATTTTGGAACTCCTGAGGAAGGAGCAACTTTATGCAAAGTTTTCTAAGTGTGACTTTTGGATTTGAGAGGTACATTTTCTTGGGCACATAGTGAATGAATTAGGAATACACGTGGATCCAGCTAAGATTGATGCTGTCAAGAATTGGGCGGCACCAAAGAATCCTTCGGAGGTGCGACAATTTCTTGGTCTTGCTGGGTATTATCGAAGATTTATCAAGGATTTCTCGAAGATCGCTCAACCTCTTACCTCATTGACTCAGAAAAGCGTTGTATACTCTTGGGGAACGAAACAAGAAGAGGCTTTCCAACTATTGAAACAGAAACTCTGCAGTGCGCCAATTTTGTCTCTACCTGAAGGTACCGAAGATTTTGCGGTATACTGTGATGCATCTATTCAGGTCTCGGCTACGTGTTGATGCAACGCAACAAGGTGATAGCTTACGCCTCTCGCCAATTGAAGGTTCACGAGAGGAATTATACGACACACGATTTGGAGTTGGGAGCTGTAGTATTTGCGCTCAAAATCTGGAGGCATTACCTGTACGGTACTAAATGCACTATTAATACCGACCACAGGAGCCTTCAGCATATTTTCGACCAGAAGGATTTGAATATGCGACAACGTCGCTGGGTAGAACTTTTGAACGATTATGATTGTGCAATCAAGTATCATCCAGGAAAGGCCAACGTTGTAGCTGACGCACTTAGCAGAAAGGAATCGAAACCAAAGCGTGTTCGCGCTCTGCAGCTCACCATTCATTCTAACCTACCTGATCAGGTACGTTCTGCCCAAACCGAAGCGTTAAAAGAGGAAAACATCGAAGCAGAATACTTAAGGGGCATGGAAAAGCAACTTGTAAAGAGACCGGATGGTATTTACTACTTCATGGAGCGTGTGTGGATTCCTTTGTTTGGTGACCTTAGAGAACTTGTGATGGATGAAGCGCACAAGTCTCGATACTCTGTACATCCAGGTTCAGATAAGATGTATCAGGACCTCAAAATCATGTATGGCCGGAGATGAAAGCTCACATCGCAACTTACGTCAGTAAATGTCTAACCTGCTCGAAAGTTAAAGTGGAATACCAGAAGCCGTCGGGATTGCTGCAACAACCGGAAATACCCATGTGGAAAAGGGAACAAATTGCTATGGATTTTGTCACCGGATTACCGAGAACTCAAAATGGAAACGATACCATCTGGGTGATCGTTGATCGCCTCACGAAGTCAGCGCATTTTCTAGCAATCAACGAAACGGATAAGTTCTCGCAACTAGCTGCTGTCTATCTCAAGGAAGTGGTTTCTAGGCACGGGGTGCCTACGTCTATCATCTCCGATCGTGACCCGCGTTTCGTTTCAGAATTGTGGCAGTCGATGCACAAATCGTTTGGCTCACAGCTCAGCATGAGTACTGCCTATCACCCGCGGATGGATGGTCAAAGTGAGCGAACCATCCAAACACTAGAAGACATGCTGCGGGCGTGTGTTATCGATTTTGGCAAGGGTTGGGAGAAACACTTGCCTTTGGTGGAGTTTTCTTACAATAATAGCTACCATACCAGCATTCAGGCAGCTCCATTCGAAGCTTTGTACGGGCGAAAGTGTCGTTCGCCTCTCTGTTGGGCTGAGGTGAGTGACAGCCAGGTCACCGGCCCTGAACTTGTGTTGGAAACTTCATAAAAGATCGTGCAGATCAGGAACCGTATGGCAGCAGCGCGCGACCGTCAGAAAAGCTACGCTGATAAGTGTAGGAAACCTTTGGAATTCGAGGTTAATGATCGTGTTATGTTGAAGGTCTCACCCTGGAAGGGTGTGGTGCGTTTTGGAAAACATGGCAAGCTTAACCTTCGTTATGTTGGGCCATTCAGAATTCTGGAACGAATTGGTAAAGTGGCCTACAGGTTGGAGTTACCTGCTGAGTTGGGTAACGTCCATGATGTGTTCCATGTGTCGCAGTTAAAGAAGTGTCTGTCGGATGAAACACTGGTCGTACCGTTTCAAGAACTGAAGATTGATGACAAGCTGCAATTTGTTGAGGAACCAACAGAAATTATGGACCGGGAGGTCAAAGTTCGTAAGCACAGCCGTATTCCAATTGTGAGAGTTCGTTGGAACTCGAGGCGTGGACCAGAGTTCACATGGGAACGCGAGGATCAGATGAAGCTCAAGTACCCACATCTATTCCCAGCGGACAAGTCCAAGTCTGACCCAACCAGTGAATTTCGGGGCGAAATTCCCAATCAAGTTGGGGATGATGTGGCACCCCTAGAAAATGTCTAGTCATCTTGATTTAACATCGTACAGTTTTGGATTGCTTATCAAATTTCGGGACGAAATTTCTTTCAAGTTGGGGATGATGTGACAACCTGAAATTTCAAGTCCTTTCATTTATGTATCTCTGGTGTGGAAATCCAATTGATTCTATGGAATATGTAGTTGTGCATTGTGTGTGTTAATGTTTTAGTTGGTGTTGATTTTATGACAAGCCACTGCTCGACGAAACATTAGAGTTTCGCCGCTGACCCCCGATAACCTTTCGTCACTTTGTTGCTCGACGAAGCTTAGAGTTTCGTCTGGGGCTTCCTTCGCCGGTCCACGGCCCATGTTTGGCCCAACATTACTTTTTATATTAAATCAATACGTAACTAAACATAAGTTTAGTTGGCAAACCCTAGAACTTATTCCCCTTTTTGTGAACGGCGACTACCTTAGTGCACGAGGCTTCACAGCTTGATCGGATTTATCATCTCGTAATCACCGGTTAGTAATCATCGTGTTAATCTGTGGCGTAACTGTGTGTTAATCGAATGTGAGTATAGGGCTCGTATCGACATAGAGTGGTAGATGGTCAAATGTTTTGAGTAGTCCGTGTTGTGGTATTAGAAAACCCTATCGGTTGACGTTTCTTTGTGTGATGTCTGTGTTGTACTGATGAATTATTTGCCTTAACATGATGATTGCATATGAAGTAAATGGCTAGGGTTTCACCAATGTTGCAGAAATCGGCCTAGGCGGCCGATTAATCAGCGCCTAGGCGCTAGGCGGTGAGTTACTGACTAATTTTTAGCTAGTCGGTCCAATTAGGCAGATATGGTCAAAATCGGTCCCAGGCGGTCAAAATCGGACTAATCGGTCCATGTTTTACAGCCCATTAAACACAAAATTTGACCCATTTTTGAATCTGGCCCATTGTTTTACAACCAAAATATTACTTATAAACCTATTTTAACATTTAATTTTAGGTATTTTAACATTTAATCCCCTCTATCTTTCACTAGTTTACACATGGTTCCTAAACTTTTAAATTTATTAATAAAAAGTATAAAGTTATCTCCTAAACTTGTAAATTTATTAATAAAAAGTATAAAGTTATCTATATATATAAAAAAAATTTGTTAAATTATACCTAAAAAGTCCAATCCGATTAATCCCTATTAATCCCGATTAATCCCTAGGCGGTACCTCACCGCCCGACTAGCGCCTCGCGCCTTCTACAACATTGGGTTTCACCATAACTGTTATGACTGAACTGATTTGAATAATATCAATAGTATAATGTGATGATTTGCTAGAGTGCTTAGGATTAAGTGATAATGGTAAACTATCGGAGGACATGATTAGGGTTGAGTAACGTGATAACTGCTAGGATTTTGGGAAACTGTCAAAGTCGTCGACGAAACAGAATGATGTTTCATCCTGCACTCACACAACGACGAAACCTGTTGAGTTTCGTCACATGAAGTTTCGTCACTCGAGTCATCGACGCAACCCTATCCCGACGAAACATCCCTCACGACGAATCATGAGTTTCGTCGACGTAGGTTATGACAAATTATGAGGGTTTCGTCGTTAGAGTCATTGAGCACGGTGAACTAGGTTAACTAATATTGATGAATGATTATGACTATATTAATAAAAGATGTTAAGTGTGGGCTAGGTTAACTTTTGTGATGGATGATTATGATCATGCTAGTAAAACCATGATGCCTACTGTTACGGATATCTAATGTTGATGATATTACTGTTAATGATGCACACTGTTAAATGATTTTAATTATGATCAGGTGACATAAGTAGGCTTTTATATCTAGCACACTTAATTGTTAAGCGATATTACGGAGCATACATACGAACTGTGGACTTGATGGAGTCATATAACTGTCGTGTATTATTCAGAAACTGTTTCTTAAATGCATGCTACGATTATAAACGTAAACTTGTACATTGTGAACTCAAACTGATTATGTATACGTGAACACCATAGGCTTCGATTAACTGAGTGTGATCAAGTAATTAATCAAACCGAGCAAACCGAGGTGAGTTCACTGCTCTTTTCCAAGCATGCATCCCGGGAAGGGATATCAGGTAACGTTTTCAGGGAAGAACGTCAGGTTAATGGGATGTTTGTTATTACTCAGTTTCTACCATATAAGACCCCTTACATCTACCGATTGTTGCCGGTAAGGCAACGAGGTATTTAGTTGATAGCACTATTAGGTTTGGCACCCTCACACCGGGCCGGAACGGACGAGCGTGAACTATTTACCTTGACCAGTTGACCAATGCTTTGATAGAGGCATTGGGGTTTGGGCAAACACATCTAGTAGCCACATACAGTAATCGAGTTAATAACATCATCAAAACAAATCGTTGAACTGTTTTATACACATATCTGGTAACTAACGCGTTAACAAAACTTCAAACTCACCAGCGTCGTCTGACACACTTGTCTGCATGCTTGCAAGCACTGGAGTGGTCATGGATCGAGACTCTTGGTGTAACACCTCGTAAAATCATACCCAATAAAATAAAGACACGTGTCATGTGGGACAAACGTGTTAGGAACAAGGATCAGATAAAGATGTATGATAGGATTTAAAAAGGGCTTCATGTTATTAAAAATACCTCTGAACGACCCAAGGGCGACATGTTATTAAAACACTTCTGAGCGACCCAAGATATAAATCCTAAGATCCTTAGATCATTATGATAAACATCTAGCCGGTTGTTTCTAAATAAATAAAATTCCATCTTTTATAAGGAAATTGGGTCTTTAGGAATGTTACTACAAAATTCTAAATTAAATTCTAGATTTAAAAGAAGTTGAAATAGTTTAATAAGTCATGATCAACCTCCATAAGATTCCAAAGGTGAAGTCTTGATATTCCGACATTTCAAAAACCTTGCACAAGGAGCCAAAATGGTGTAACTGCATGCAAGGCATGCAATGACTGAGCAAAAGGGGACCCACAACTGAAAGGAAGTGCATGAGATTCGGATTTGTAGTGTTGCATGGTCAAACTTGGATGTTCACAAAATTTTTGGCATCTGGCCATCGGTTACGGACCGTATGGCTTTAAGCTTACGGTCCGTAAGATGCATACCTGGGCGATTTCAGCAAAGGTCGGTTACGGACCGCAACCGTTCCAGCATACGGTCCGCAAGAGCTGCATACGGACCGCAAGGACTTAGGCTTACATTCCGTAAGCCTCTCGCTGGCAGTAGAAAATGGACAGCTACCTGTTCAGCCTGTTGCACCGCCTTAGTGATATGGTTTTCGAAACCAGGGACTTGCTAGGAAGTATTTAGCTTATTAGGGAAACCTGGGATGATCTTGTAACCATCCTAGACTTCCATGTCTTGATCTTGAGCTCCCTTGTTCACTATATAAGGACTTGAGTTGTGACAAAGAGACTTGCTCATTCTCATTTGCACTCAAGGCTTTTCTCTGGAGCTCCTGGACAGCAACAAATCCTTCTTAGGCTCCATAAGCATTCTTTGGACTCTTGTAAGTGTCCTTAACCTCCCTTAATCCATTTTAGCTTAGTTAATTAGCTAAAAGTCAAACCGTCGTAATTAAGGTTTGACTTCGAGATTAGTCAATAATTACTCAGTCAAATCTCGAATTAAAAATACCTATAAGTAGGTAATTATGTGGGTAACAAACCCTTAAAATGGTATTTCCAGATTCCCACTCTAACCATGATAATTGTCGAGTCAAAGCTTACTTTAAAAAGTCAACAGAATGCTTAAATCCAAATTAACTCATAATTAGCAATGTAGGATACATGCAACCTGTTTGATCATTAATATAACTTGGTAATTAATGTAAGAACATGTCCCAACATGTTCAACTCGACAACTTTCAGTGTAGACCCGGTTTCGAACCGAAAGTCGCATAGTTTGACTTACGCTTTGACTTTCAGTTCTGACCCGTTTTAGCCAAGTTTAGGATTGCCTTAGAGCTTCTTTTGGACCTAGTTACATGTTAGTATAACCCTCTGTGATTATACGGCTTGGTTCACTAGTTATCTAATTATTATGCAAGTTTCCGTTAAATGCCCATATGTTGACCATTATGCCCAAATGTCCATAAAATATGATTTTTGAAAATATAAAAGGGTAGACATCTTAGTTGCTGAATTATAAACTTGTACCCAAAATTTGACATCAGTTTGAGGTCTAGATTAAAAGTTATGCTCATTAGCGTAATTAGAAGCTTTCTTAGTAATTAATTGGCATAATTAGCATATAGCCTATCTAAACCCAAATTTTAATATCAAACTTTATACCCACTGATATATAATAATATTTTGGGATTTTTAGAGATTTTTATTTATTTTTAGGCTGAGCATAACTTAGAGTTTTAAGCTTAATTCGGTTATTGTCGGTTATGCCCTTATAGGCTATAAAATGAATTTTATAAATCCTTTTGACCTCAAACATTTTTCTACTGATTTATTATATTAAATATATTATTTTGAGCCTTCTGGAATTATAAAAATATCAGCTTTTCTTTTAAAATCCGGAATTGGCTCCAAATCGCCTTTTTAAACATTTTTACGACATAGTATGTGTCAAAATTAGTTTATATGTATAAGGATTGGTACCTACTGATGTATTCAGTAAATTTCTATATTATAACAGTAAACTAAAGTTTGAAACTCAGGTTTCCAGTTTTGACCTTTTAGGCTTATGTGAAATTACCAAAATGCCCTTTCGGTGCATAGGATGGTTATAATTAATAAAATTCACATATATATGATACCCTACTGTTATAACATGATAAATTGAGTATAATTACTGATTTATTCAGAGATGTAACTCAGGTTACTAGTTTAACCCTTTTATACCCTTTAAAAATGACCAAAATGCCCTTATGAGGCATAATTTGAGTTTAAAATTATTTTGGGCATAATAGGATATATCTTACTGATATCACAACATATTTAGTGCATATAATCTCATGAAACTTGTATATGATTTATATGGTTACCCGTTACGCACTTTCGCGTTCGGATCGGCTTATGTAACTAGTTTACACATATTAGCCGAAACGGGTCAAACCGTATCGTCTTTGTCTCAAAATCCAGAATGTGTTTAGTTTACTCATATTATACAACTCTCCAAACTTGTTGGGTCTAAATCACATTCCTTCCCGGTTTTCGCCTTCCATGCGATTAAACCGTATTTATCCTTGAATCTAACCGGTCTAAGCTTAGGCTAAATTAAAGACCCGTTAGGATTCTAATAGGTTATTATAAACCTTCGTTCCAGAGTAGGAGATCCAGTAAAAGATACTGCACTTGCTTGTTGTGGTTTATATTTTCTCAGGTAAATACTTTTAACTTATTTTCCCTTATACGGGCTTAGGGTACGGTATATAAAATACCGCTTGGTCGGGCGTTTGACCTTAATCGATTAGTGGTTAAGTATTATCAAGATGACCCGTTTGAAAATTTGTTTTGTTTGTTTTACGCCTTTGGGAGTTTAATGACCATGTCCCGGATATCCTTGGCATCATTCATGAAATGGCCACGACCTTGACACGCGGGTGTAGGCGTACACCCGACAATGTGTCCATATTTATTAAGGTATAACCGTTGGCTTCCCGCCGCGGACTTATACTATGTGGTGTGTCTATTAATCTTAAACCCGACACGAACCGGGCGACTAAACGCATAACAAACATGTAATTCTTTTACAAGTTTAGATTTGATTAATTATCCCAAGTTATAAAAAGTTTTGTGCCATGTGCATTCAAATCAATTTTTAAAATGTTTTCAAAATGAGTCAGTTAAATTGTATTTACCACTGTAAACTGACGTATTTTCCCCAAAAAGATTAAGTGCAGGTTCTACACGTAATAGGCTGGTTACTCCTTAGCATCGTTGGAGTCTCGCAAGCTTGGATGCCATTTATCTGTTGAACAGTTCTCCTTTTTATTTTGATCCGTCTGTGGACCTATTTCAGCTACACTGTGATACTTGGATAGTACAGTTTGTTTTGTTGAAATAAATCTATCTTTTTGCTTCCGCTGTGCATTATAATTTGTGTTGTTTGACTATGATGATATCAACTACGTCACGATACTCCCCCACCGGGCCCACCGGTGACACGTGGAAATTAGGGGTGTGACACTTGGATACTCGCCTTATTGATTATGAACACGTGTTGAAACATTTGAATTACTATTTACAATATGCTTCCGCTGAATACTTATTTGGTTTAACTCTTGACTTGGATTTATATTTTGAAATGAATGGAGTGTTTTTATTAAATATTATGCATAGTTCAAAGTGATTGGTGGCTTGGATCCTGGTACGTCACACGTCCCACGATGTTTCCGTATGTGGTATTTTGGGGGTGTGACACCAAACTTTATGCTGTATATGGATGGCTACTCTTTCAGCAGGTGCCTCACCTAGATACAACGATCCCCGTCTCCTCCCACAGGCAACAACAAGATTTCCATCAATCATCTTCCACTTTCCATCATCAAAATTAATATCTAGTCCTTGTTTATCCAGTTAACTAACATAAATAAATTTCTTCGTTAAACCTAGAATTACCCAGACATTCTATAAGTTCCACGTACTGCCTAGTGGATTCTTTAGATTGACATCTCCCATACCCGCAACATTAAGAATAGTACCGTTACCTGATTGTACTTTTCCAAAGTTTTTTTTTCCAGATTCTCCATCGTCTCCCTGTGGTGCATGGCGTGAAATGAAGAACCAGAATCCATAGCCCAAGAGTCGGTAGACTCTTCACAACAACCCAATATGTCACCATCAGATTCTTCATCTGACACAATACTGTTTCCATGCTGTTTACCATCCTCTTTCTGAGGACTAGGACACTCGTTTCTAACATGCCCATTTTCACCATAGTTTTAGTACCTCACATTCTTTTCAGCTTTAGAAAAGCCTTTCCTTCGATTCCCACTGTTTCTATTATTACCTCTTACTCTGTTAACACTGAACATACCAGAAGTAGATCCTCCACTAGAGTTCTTTCGACGAATGTCTTCACCCAAAATATTATCCCGGATCAGATCAAACTTCAATATTCTAGTTCCAGCAACTTCAGTGACCGTTGTCACAAATTCTGACCAATTATCAGGCAAAGAAGATAACAAAATCATAGCATGAGTGCCATTATCGAACTTCATGCCCACAGTTGCTAGCCTTGACATTGACTTCGTTAAGGTGATCAGTAATTGGAATGCCCTCGGTCATTCTCATTTTGAACACTTCCCTATCAAGAACACCTATTACTGGCAGACGGCTTCTCATACATAATTGACAGAGCTGCCATAATACCACGAGCGGTTGTTTCTTTCATGACATTAAATGCAACGCTCCTCGTCAAAGCTAATGCAATTTTACCTCTTACCTTCTTGTTTTTTGGGTCCCAAGTTGCTTCGACAGCTTTATCCATTCTAGGAGGTTTTTCTCACAGTACTATAGCCAAACCGTATTCACTAAGCGACGCCTCTATTTGCATTCTCCACCATGCAAAATCGGTACCGTTGAACTTTTAGATTCGGAACTTCCTGTCTTCAGCCATAGCAAACGAGAAAACCAGAAAAAAACCACAGAAAGCAAGCACCTGAAGCCTGAGCAACTTTCAATAAACTAGAAACCCGGAGCACTCGAACCAGCGACTTCTTCTGCAAACCCGAGCGTAAAACCAAATAATAGCCGGGTTCAAGAACCGAAACCCTAATCGCCAAACATCCCAAAACAACTGGATCGGAAACAGGAACCTGACGCCCAAACCCTAAATACGAGCCGTAACCCGATACAAGACACAGTGAGATTAGGTATGTGCATAGTGTGATATGCATGAGAATTTGATTTGGTGTATGATATTTTCATTAGAATTTGATAAATTCCTTTATAATAAGATTACATTTGGTCTTCGACCATGGTTGTAAGACTATCTCCAATGCTAAATGCGCCCTTAGGCATCCTTAGCTGCCACATCATCTGCCACGTAATATCCTTACAAATCTTTAAAAACCTCAATTTCATCTCCAACCCTACAAATATCCTTGCCCTTTTTTAATTTCCACCTCATCACCTATTCATTACACACAATATTTAAATATAACATTTCTTTTTCTTACTTTGGGCCCACCTTATCGCATGAACTGAGGCAAACACATGCCCTTGTTGAAGGGCATCACACCTAAGGGCATGCTATGATTGATGAACTCCAATGGTAAGAATCTCTAAGGGCGTCTAAGGGCATGATCTCCAAGGGCCCATTAGAGATAGTCTAATTAACCTTTGATCAATGATAAAGATAATTTTTATTTCCGCTATGTGTTTGGTTGATATGATCGGTTAGTATTGATCCGCTGAGACGAGGTGTGACAAACATGATGTGCAAACTAAATATATTCAATGAAATACAATAAATAGATATTTTAGAATTTAGAAAATTTCAATACAGTAATGCATGGTAAAATGCTTGATAATTAATATAGAAAAAAATCGTACATAACCCGTTAATGTCTGAACAATAATACATAATTTCATTTATAACACCATGTGAAGTTATAGTCTTGATCATAACTTTGAGATTCTATTTAAAGCAAAAGTTTATTTCACTTTCAATAGTTGTCTAATGTAACATCCCAACTTTTATTTATATTAAAATAAATGTGAAATGATAATATCTTAAAGGTTTGTAAAGAAAATGTTGATCTATAGGCTGTATAGCCACATAAGTTGGGTAATGGAAGGGCTGTTTGTGGACAAATACAAACTTAAATAAATTTGGCTTATGTGGGTTACCCAGTATGAATCACATTTTAAGGACAACTAAACTATAGTGTGTGTGGGGGTGAGGTTACGAGTGGCCAAGAAAAGGACTCAAAGGGAGGATTTCAACTTGATTTGCATATGAAAATGGAGTTTAAGGTTAACCTATAATAATACTTTTAACTATCTTTGATTTGATTCAACAACAAAGCTTTAAATAAGGGCCATCTGCTTAATTCTTCATTTTTAGGCTAGAAAATTTGTTACAAGGTCATTTTTTTGTTGGAAATAGGCTTATAATGATGAATAACTACTTAGAAGCATTACTATGCATGAATATAAATCCATGGAAATCATTATTAATCAATATTCAAATGGTTTTAGGGTTCATGGAGTAAGTTTGGAGATTTTGGATGAATTTGAACCAAACCCATTTTTATTGTATAGAAGGCTTACAAGGGTATTCTTATAGTCTAAAATAACATAATGATGTTTAAAAAACCAACTAGTTTTCAAGAGCTATCAGCTTTTGGTCATTTAAGTATTGCATTAACCTCTATATGTTTTGTTAAGAGAAGCTAGAATTATGCCCGTGCGCGCTGCACCGCATACACATTAAATGCAGACTTTTTGTAACAATAACGGACGGTTAATTATTGTTATGTGCTCCTAGTTTGTAGTATATGATATTTCATACAAAATGTAATACAGTATATCAAAAAAGTAAGGAAAACGAAGAAATCAAAGAGTATAACCAACAACGCACATAAATCTTGTAAATTAATATTATATAGAGTAAAGTTGTTACAAATAATGCTATTACAAAAATAGTAAGGCCAACCAATTTTTTTGTACTACAAAAGCAATAACCATCATGTTTTTGTGGAAGTTTTTTTCCCACCACTGGGTACATCCACTTGCAGGCACATGACACAAAGGGCTTAATCAGCGGTTATGCCTGTAATTTGGTACAACAAAAAAGCACTAGTTGTCTTGGAATTGCGTGTGTCGGTTGATTCACAAAAATAATAAGTGATTATCCGCTAGCATAAGAAAAGACAATTAATTAAAAAACGATAAGTGCTAAGCTTACCATGATGTAATCAACTCCGACACATGCCGTGAATCTGAAGTACGTAGCCAACTAGGCATGCGATGAGGAAATAACAAATAATCGGAGCAAACACAGTTCTGCATAAAGTCTAACAACCTATTGCACAAGACAACAAAAATGCAAGTTCTTAATGCCAACAAATTTAAACACAAAAAACATATAAATATCACTATGTAAGATATCATGCCTATTTGTAGTAGCAATTTCCCAACGCTTTTTGGAATACTTGGGAATGCAAATATCCACTACGTTAGCGTTAGACTTGACATTCAACTATTGTAACAAAAAAAACAATAATCAAACGTTATACCAACGACGCGAAAGTTAAAATCATTAACTTACCATTGGCACCGACAAATGTAGATGGTAGAAACATCGAAGCAAAAGAAACAACACACTGACGCAATAAGAAAAAAAGACAATAATACAATCAAGAATTAAAGTAGATGCTAGTGATTGACGATATGTAAATACATATAAACAGGTTCAGAATTAAAGTAGATGTTAGTGATTAACAATATGTAAATACATATAAACAGGTTCAGGTTATTGGCTGCAAATGGTGGTTGCATTAAATCCACTTTCATTGCCATGCCTAAATAAAAAAAAAATCTTCATAACCATAAGAAAGTAAACATAAACGGCAAATACGTAACCAGATATAAAATAGACAAAGTATGCAAGCCACTTACCTCATCGAAACCCAAACGCCAACAACAAAACCAACATAACAAATAAGAAAGAAGTCTCAGATGAGGTTGCCCTCACCATCATCGACCGCATAAACCAAAACAAAGCAAAATAATACTTACAAACATCCATCAACGACAGTCGACATGTTTTTTTTGGATTCCATTATGCGTACAAACTGTATATGATGAACTCAAAGAACAAATTTCTTTAACAAGTTAAAGCAAAATAAAAGCACGAAAAAAGGGTATGAACAAAGGCTCAGAATCGTAGTAACGGTGTTCTCCTTCGCCCAAATCTACCATGGTTGCAATCGTATTTGTAATAGGTGTAGAGAAAATCTTTATACAACACAATTACCATCAACATTGCCTAACCAAGATATCGATTGGATCTACAAAGTCTAATTACTACAAGCAATCAACATCACAGCCTCGTCATCAGGAAAACAAACACAACAACAAACAACCTAAAAAAACTTTAATGAATATGTTACTAAAAATCCCAGCAAAGCATCATATACTCGAGGCACACCATAATCCATTTAAAAGAATCACTTCAAAGATTTCTATGCATTGCTACTTTTACCGCCAAGTTTGTGTGTCTCAACATAGCGTCATAGAGACACAGACTCAATCCAAGCAGTATCGAAAAACAACCGACTCATCCAAACCAACCGAATAACCAACAAATCACATATTGTAAGCAACCATCGTCTTAGCAAAGCATCACAGGATCAACCAAAGAACATAAATAGTCTAAGATGGCTGAAGAGCCACCCTCACTAGGAACGGGAAAATCAGATGATGCGCAAATATCCTTAGTTGTTCAAGCCGGTTGCATTAAATGTTGAAGCTACTACTGAATCTCGGAACGAAATTCCAAATCAACTTGGGGATGATGTGACGCCCCATGGGAACTCTTAAATGCACTAGATTCTTCAGCGACTGCTTGCTAAATTTCGGGACGTAATTTCTTTCAACATGGGGATGATGTGACAACCCGTAATTTTCAAGGTTAGTACTGTTCTTTCCTTTCAACTATTCGTTTATGTTTCGTATATACACTTGAATGTATATATATATATATATATAGATAAAAACATATACATCTAGAATATATTGTAAACTATGACCCGACTCAAACCTGTATGGAACCCGAATGCGATTCAAACCCAACCCGCCACCCTTTAAAACTTCGGCCCAAACCCCTTTACACACGACCCATGTTTGCGGCCCGCCCAAACCCCTTTACACACGACCCATATGTGCGGCCTACCCAAACCAAAACCCAACCGCCCCCTTATGCATATAAGTATGCATGTGTGTGAGAGTAACCTCATAATCACCAAATCACAAAACAAAAACCCTAACACCCTCCCTCATCTCTCTTGACGTGCGGTTGCCGGCGACCCCCCTACCGTTGCTAACTCTCTTTCTTTTGCTATCTCTCACTCTAGCTCTCTCCCATCTCTCCAAGGTTAGCGTGTAATGTTTTGTTTGATTCGGTTTGAAGTTTTCATAAACATGGTTGCGTTTTTTTTGTTTATGAATACATGATATTTGATGTTCATGACGAGTATGATGATTAGTAGTGTTGTTTATGTATATATAGGCACGTATATGTTAATTAGGGTTTTATAGTTTTGATGATCTTGATATTTTGTTTGATGAATCTGAGATATAATGACCTATAACCTGCTATGAATGATTTAAGGTGTTCATGTAATTGCCAAGACATGATAAAGAAACCCGGAAACCCATTTTATGAAAGTCATGTGAAAACAGGTTCTGTCCAGACAGTTACAGCTGAATTTAATCGGCAGTAATGGGGTCCAAACTTAACAAAAACATGCAATTTTTGAACCTATGATGTGCTTTCAGGAAATACCTTTCAAACCCCACTGGAATTACATTTTTTCGACGAAAACTGAATGTTTTATAAATTTCTCCGTATCGAAGGTTCAGGCTGCGTTTTCTGGCTGAATTTGTAGCCCATTACGAATGTCATAACTCAATTCCTCAATGTAGGAATTGAGTTATGATCTGAAATTTTTACTGTAAGTACTTCCAGGAGGTAACGAAAATCTCCAACTGGAATTTCGTAAAAGAATAAACGAGGATTTTTAAATAAATTTTTTCGAAAGCTGTAGTCAGAAAATGATGAATCTGGCCACTACTTACTAAATGAATTTTCATAATATTTGTATAAAGAGTTAGGCCCTGTGAATTTTACACAGAGCCTAGCCAACCAAAATACGCGTCACATAAAATATTTGTAATTTTTGAAGCTTGTTTACTATTTTAATAAAATCACCGGATACAGGCCAGTTTTAGGAGTCAAAGCTGAATTTTGACAAGTTGATTTATATGTGTTTGCATGTTGCTATTATTATCATGGAATGCCTGAACTTGATTGATACTTATGTGAGAATTGTTTAACCTGTTGCATGTTATGGTGATGTGCATGTATCTATTCGGTTAAATGTTCACGTGTCAACGTGTTGTGTGCTATGTGTTAGATGCGTGTAGAATTTCATGTATTGCATGAACACCACCCTAACGAATTGAATGGTAATCATTCTAGGACGTAGTTGACCATTCTCGTTATTTCTCCATCTAAATCTAACCGAGCTTAAACTAAGGTAAGTTCACACTTTTATTAAAAGCATGCATTCCCGGGTTTTGTAACTACACTGTCCTTGGATTTAGGACTACTCTATATTCATGGGTTGGAATATTGCCTATTAAATACCGTAGTTTATATTTCATGTCTTTAGTAACTAAATGAAACTCCATCTGAAACGTCCCTACGCATTATACATATTAGTTGCCGGGTTTGGCAAATGAGGTACTAGTTAATAGCGCTATTAGGTTTGACAAACTCACACCATGCTAGGAGCCGGGCGTGAACTTTTGACATTGACTTTATATCAATGACGATAGACATTGATATGGGACACAACAACTTACTTCAGTCAAGTATTAGTGGCTTAACCGTGGGTTAGCTACCTATGACATGTTTTTAATAAACTAATGTATTTGAAACTTACTTTACTTTAAAACTGAAACTGTGAACTCGCCAACCTTTGTTGATACACTTTAACATGCTTTGCAGGACGTTAGATACAACATGATAGCTTGCAACATTTGGAGTGTTGTGGCCGACATTAAACTATTGGCTTTAAATTTTATTAAACGTTCTGGTTTTTAACTTATGTCTGGATTTTACGTTTAGCTTCCGCTCTTGATTTAAATTATGTTTTGGACATTTAAGTCTTAATCACTAATCGTGTTGATCGTGATGATGTTAATAATTGGTTCAACATGATTAGTGGCTTGTTGCTGGTCAGTCGCACGCATCGCGGTAAACCCCGCATGTGGATTTTGAGGGTATGACACGTTAGCTGCCACATCATAAAAAAGCAAAGTCAGATGACACGTCATCAAAAAAATTTCACGTCAGACACCACATCACCACATAAGTGCCACACCAGAAGAAAAAAAAAAACCAATTAACTTATAGTGTTTAATTAGTTTGTGGGTGCTATCAACCAAACTTACATATATTATATTTTAATAATTGTTCAATTTGTGGTTGCCGGTTGGTCCATGTTCTACGCTCCATGAGCCCAAGAGTGGGTCCTTCACACAGCTCGAACCAGTGTGCCTGATGACGTTTCAATCATCATTTCATCGCTGTCATTATCCTCCATTAGTGGATGCTTTTAATTTTAAATCCCATTACACAAACACACACACTCCTAATCATAAAAAAAAAAAAAAAAACAAATTTTTCCGCCAAAATCCCCTGTTTCATCCATCATTCTTCCCCAATTCAATTAGGGTTCGTTTTTCTTTTCTTTCCTTTCATCCTGCAATTCATGTTATTTCTCTTTAATTTTATTCAAACTACTTGGATTGAATTTAATCGAAAAATTGAGTTAATTAAGGTTAGGGGTATGTGTCTGTGTGTGTGTGTGTTTTTTTTTTTTTTTTGTGTTTTGGAATTAGAAATGGTTTTAGAAATTGTTTGGATTGAATTGTGAATTTAAATCTGTTAGGGCTTATGTTTTTTTTTTTGGTTTATGTGTTTTGTAACAGAAATGGTCTTGAAAATTGTTTGGATTGAATTAAGTTGATTTAATTAAGGTTAGGGTTTATGTGAATACTGTTTGGATTGAATAGAACTGAATTGAATTAAGTAAGCTTAAGGGTTTATGTTGGTTTTTTTTTTTTATTATTATTATCATTATTATTATTATTATTAATTATTTATTATTATTATTATTATTATTATTATTGTTATTTTTTTTGGGTTAAAGGGTTTATGTGTTTTGGGGCAGAAATGAGGAAACTTACTGGAAAAAAGTATTTCTGTTTAATCTTTGATAACTCTTTGGATTAAATTGAATTAATTTAGTTGAGTTAATTAAGATTATTGTTTATGTGCTATTTTTTTTTTTGGTTAAAGGGTTTTTTTTTTTTTTTTAATGTGTTTCAGAAATGGTTTTGAAAATTGTTTGGATTGAATTGAATTGAATTGACTTGAGTTAATTAAGGTTAGGGGGTTAATCATTTATACATTTTATTATTATTATTATTTTAGTTAAATAAAGGGTTTATGTGTATTGTAACAGAAATGGGGAAACCAACTGGAAAGAAGAAGTCACAATCTGGAGTTGAAAAACCAACCAAACAGAACAAAACAGCATCATCCGAAAGAGCTTCAAAGCTTATCGACGAAGACACCGCCGTGTTCATTCAAATGGCTCAAGAACTAAAGGAAGAAGGCAACAAACTATTTCAAAAGCATGACAATGAAGGTGCAATGCTAAAGTATGAAAAAGGAGTCAAACTGTTACCAAAAAATCACATAGACGTCGCGTATTTACGTAGCAAAATGGCGGTTTGTTATATGCAGTTGGGACTTAAGGAGTACCCTAGAGCTATTGAGGAGTGTAACAAA
This sequence comes from Helianthus annuus, assembly GCF_002127325.2. Classification (NCBI taxonomy): domain Eukaryota; kingdom Viridiplantae; phylum Streptophyta; class Magnoliopsida; order Asterales; family Asteraceae; genus Helianthus; species Helianthus annuus. The sequence goes on along the minus strand of NC_035445.2, from coordinate 89,914,650 downwards.
GCTCTTGAAGTTGCTCCGAAATACAGTCCGGCGTTGGTTAACCGAGGGAAGTGTTATTCCGTGCTAAATAAGTTTGATTCGGCTTTGAGTGATGTTACGACCGTGTTGAACATGGAGCCGAACAATGTGGCTGCGTTGGAGATCGAGAGTTTGGTTAAGAAGGCGTTGGGTGGGGACGGGTCGAACAAAGATGTTGGTGTTGTTGAAAGTGTCGAAGATAAATCGAAAGCATCGAAAGAGAAAGCGAAAAAGAAGAAAGACGATGAGAAGGCGAGTGGGGCGAACGGGTCAAAAGGTGAAGATATTCGCGTAGTTGAATACGTTGATGAAAAAGCGAAAATATCGAAAGCGGAAGTGAAAAAGGAGAACGACGACGAGAAGGTGGTTCGGGTAGATAAAACAAGCATTAAAGACGAAAAACTGGTGACGAAAACCGTGAAGATGGTTCTCGGAGACGATATAAGGTGGGCCGAGCTGCCGGTTAATTGTAGCATCGGTTTGGTTCGGGAGATAATTCGGGACCGGTTTCCGGGCCTAAACGGTGTTCTTATAAAGTATAAAGATCCAGAAGGCGATTTGATCACGGTTTTAACTACCGATGAGTTAAGATTAGCCGAAAAGTCGAGTGATCCTCAAGGCTCTTTTAGGCTTTATCTAACAGAAGTTAGTCCAGATAAAGAACCGTTATACGAAGGGTTGACGTTGACCGGTCAACGACTTCCTAACTCCGAACCCGTACAATCTAGCGTTTCCGAGAATGTTAGTTCGGAAAAACCAGAGGGAGTCGAAGAATGGATCGTTCAATTCACAAGGCTGTTTAAGAACCATGTGGGTTTAGATACGAATCCGTATTTGGATCTTCACGAGATCGGAATGGAATTGTATTCCGAAGCGATGGAAGACGATGTCTTAAACGAAAACGCTCAAAATCTGTTCAATATCGCCGGTGAAAAGTTTAAAGAAACGTCCGCTTTAGCGTTTTTCAATTGGGGAAATGTGCATATGAACAAAGCGAGAAAACTGGTAAGCGTTGCGGAAGATGAAGTTCGCGATTCGGTTGAAAAAAAGGTGAAAGTCGCATACGAATGGGCGATAAAGGAGTATATAAAAGCAGGAAAACGATACGAAGAGTCGATAAAGATCAAACCCGATTTCTACGAAGGCCACCTGGCGCTCGGGCAGCAGCAGTTCGAACAAGCCAAGCTGACGTGGCATTACACCGTTCGGACCAAAGCGGATCTTGAAACTCCGTCTATACAAATACTCGAGCTGTATAACAAAGCGGAGGATAATATGGAAAAGGGTATGCAGATTTGGGAAGAACTCGAAGAACGGAGATTAAACGGGTTAAGTTTATACGATAAACATAAAGTTGAACTGATTAACGCGGGTTTGGAAGGGATTATTAAAGATGCATCTAGCGACGAAGCAGCAGAAGAAGCGGTTAATATTCGGTCGCAGATATATATTCTATGGGGTACGTTGTTGTATGAGCGATCCGTAACGGAATTTAAGTTAGGTTTGTTCTCTTGGGAAGAATGTTTGGAAGTTTCGATTGAGAAGTTTGAACTTGCGGGTGCATCGCAAACCGATATGACTGTGATTATAAAGAATCATTGCTCGAATGGAACCGCGTTGGAAGGTAAGTGTTTAAGACATTCCCGTTGAAAGAACGTGTAGTAGGGGTGTAAACGAGCCGGGCCGAGCCCGAGCTCGACCAGGCTCGAGCTCGGCTCGTTAGGTTTTATGAAGCTCGAGCTCGAGCTCGGCTCGGTTCGAGCCTACTTCTTTGAGCTCGAGCTCGGCTCGCGAGTAAAACCCAAAGCTCGAGCTTGGCTCGACTCGGCTCGAACTATTTTGAGAACAACCTTAAACGAGCTAAAAGTTCGGCTCGAGCTCACTTCAACATCTCTTAAACGAGCCAAAGCTCAGCTCGAGCTCGGCTTATCAATGTTATCATCATTATTAATTATTAATATATTATATATAAAAAAATTAAAATTTTGTATGGGCTCGTTCAAGCTCGCGAGCCTAAACAAGCTTTGTATTTCAGGCTCGATAACAAAACGAGCTCTATTTCAGGCTCGGCTTGTTTTTACTTTTAACCGAGCCGATCACGAGTAGCTCTCGAGCCTCTGGGCTTGTTTACACCCCTAACGAGTAGACTATATGAAACTTTTTTGAGAAATTTATATATATATATTTTTTATAACTTTTGTGATTTGCAGGTCTTAATTTCAAAATTGATGAAATAGTTCAGGCATGGAATGAGATGTTTGATACTAAACGGAGGCCGACTGGTGTCCCGTTGTTTCGGTTAGAACCGCTGTTTAAGCGGCGGGTTTCGAAGCTACATTCTTTGATGGAGAATTTCTGATGCTTCTTTGATCATCTGAAAAAAATAATGGTAATATTATGAGAACTGATTATATATTTAGAAGCATAGTTTATATTGGTGACTTTAAGAAAAGGGGGGGGGGGGGGGGGGGGGAGAGAGAATGGAAGAAAATATGACCATATATTTATCCTCCCAACTCTCAAATTGGAGAGATTAGGAGAGAATTTTCCTTTCCCTCCACCTGTTAAATGAGCTCGGGAACATAGTGTTAGGGGTCATTTTATATATAAATTTTTAACAGAGCAATATATATATAGAGCCGGTTATTGTACAATACCCCTTATCCTACAAAATGTACGCGATGACCCCAGCCGTTAGGTCTTCTGTCTATCAAACCCGGACTTCACAAACCCGGACATGTTCATAAAGTCGCATGGGACTCACAAAAATGGTTGTTCGCATGTTATATCCAAAATCGCATCTCGGACACTAATCGCATGTTAAGGGACTCTCAAAATGGTTGTTTGTTCGCATGTTATATCTCCAAAACGCATGGTGATAAACTCGGACTCACAAAATCGGACACTAAATCGCGTACGCATCGTACGTTAAGGGATGTTGTACAATACACTTTCTCTCTCTCTCTCTCTCTCTATATATATATATATAGAGTTAATTACTGTTTTCGTCCCTGAGGTTTGTCAAAAATAACGGTTTCAGTCCATTAGTTTAAAAATTGCGATTTCAGTCCATTAGTTTCATTTTCGTAACCATTTCAGTCCACTAACTTAACTCCATCCATTTATTTTGTTAACTTTGAGTTAACTAACTAATTCAGGGATGGTTTGCGTCAGTTTTAAAAACACAGGGACTTAAGTGTAAACTCTAAAACATTAAAACAAAAAAAATAGTAAATTCCAAAAAATCAAAAAAATTCAAAAAAAACCAAACAAATTCCAAAAAATTCTAAAAAATAATAAAAATTCTAAAAAATTCTAAAAAATCCAAAAAATCCGTTTCGGCCAAACCGTTTCGAGCTTAACCGTTTCGACGCGAACCGTTTCGACGCGAACCGTTTCGACCCGAACCGTTTCAAGCTGAACCGTCCGTACCGTTTCGACCGGAACCGTTTCGACGCGAACCGTTTCGACCCGAACCGTTTCGACCCGTACCGTTTCGAAGCCGAACCATTTCGAGCTGAACCGTTTCGACCCGTACCGTTTCGAAGCCGAACCGTTTCAAGCCGTACCGTTTCGAACCGAACCATTTCGAGCTGAACCGTTTCGAACCGAACCGTGCCGTATCGAACCGAACCGTTTAAAGCTGTACCGTTTCGACGCGAACCGTGCCGTATCGAACCGAAACGGTTCGGCTTCGAAACGGTACGGCTTCGAAACGGTTCGGGTCGAAACGGTACGGTTCGATACGGTTCAACTCGAAACGGTTCGGTTCGATACGGCACGGTTCGGTTCGAAACGGTTCGGTTCGAAACGGCACGGTTCGGTTCGAAACGGTACGGCTTGAAACGGTTCGGCTTCGAAACGGTACGGGTCGAGACGGTTCGGTTCGAAACGGTTCAGCTCGAAACGGTTCGGCTTCGAAACGGTACGGGTCGAAAGGGTTCGGCTCGAAACGGTACGGACGGTTCAGCTCGAAACGGTTCGGGTTCGAAACAGTTTGCGCCGAAACGGATTTTTTGGATTTTTTAGAATTTTTTAGAATTTTTATGATTTTTTAGAATTTTTATTATTTTTTAGAATTTTTTAGAATTTGTTTGGTTTTTTGGAATTTTTTTGATTTTTTGGAATTTACTATTTTTTTTTGTTTTAATGTTTTAGAGTTTACACTTAAGTCCCTGTGTTTCTAAAACTGACGCAAACCGTCCCTGAATTAGTTAGTTAACTCAAAGTTAACAAAATAAATGGATGGAGTTAAGTTAGTGGACTGAAATGGTTACGAAAATGAAACTAATGGACTGAAATCGCAATTTTTAAACTAATGGACTGAAACCGTTATTTTTGACAAACCTCAGGGACGAAAACAGTAATTAACTCATATATATATATATATATATATATATATATATATATATATATATATATATATATATATATATATATATATATATTGTTTCTTAAGGAATTTAACCTGAATTTCCTCCTTTCCTATATTTGCAGGTTTCTTTGCGCATTTAAATTGTTTCTTTTGCTGTTGGAAGCAAAAGAACTGAAGATTATTTCTGGATTTTTCGTTATTTTTTAGTGCGTTTGGGCATCTACCGGCTACAAAAGTCACCGAAGCTCAAGGATCCTTTATTTATGTCAACGTGGGCATAAATCTTAAAGGAGTATACACCATTTTTTTATATGAATGTTACGGATCAAGACGGGTATGCTTGATCTTGTAAAATCTTGTTAGAAAGAAATTGTAGGTGCAAGATTCATTGTCTTGCAAATTGTGAGCAAATGAAGCTGGAAAAGCTTCTTGCTTTTTTGGGTTTGATTATTTAGAAATTTTGATTTTTTTTTTTTTTTTTTGTAAACTCTTGTTGACATTTTGTGGGCATATCATACTTCTCAATTTGGGTTAATGATATGAGAAACTGAGCCGGTTAGGTTATATTCGGTTTGTGTGTGGACTGTCCAACTGTTACAACTTGCTTTTGTAGCGTAATGATGGTACAAAGACGCTTTGTTAAGGTGAAGGTTCAAGTCCTATTATGGGCAAAATGGAGTATCTAGGAGTAGGATACTTTGCGGTTAATCTTTTTTTTAGGGTCAGCAAAACTTGCGGGTTGAGTGATGAGTCAGAGCGGATTCGGGTCAATATTGGTTTGAGTCAAAACAACTCATCTCGGTTCAGGGTTTAACCGTTTAAGTAAAAGCCAGAGAATGGACCATTATGAAAAATGGATGAAAGAAACAAACCTGCCAGTTAAAGAGAACACCAACATTCATTCATGAATTCTAACAAAGAGTTTTATGATAGTATTTCCTGATTATGTATTTTCAACAGGGGTGGCCATGGTTCTGTTCGAAACCGTCCAAACCAGTCATCAGTTTGGTTTCATGTTTTTTTTTTTTTTTTTTTTAAATTTGGTTGGTTGGTTTAGAAACTTTTAAACCGTACTTAACAGTTTGGTTTATGGTTTATATTAGAAACCGATCGAAAAAACCGGCCCGGACCGTAGGAGTTTGAGCTTATAAGTTTTTATATTTTGTCTAGGATTTCAATTATCTTAAGGTTGAACGTAGTGGGGCGCGAAGTTGGGCCATAGCGCCAACATAGCGCCGCCCACACCACCCCCTGGGCGCTATGCTCAAAAAAAAAAAACAAAAGGCGTGATATTTATAGCGGCGCGAGATGGAGGAGAATTGTTCTGCATTTTCCACTTTGGTCCCTGCATTTTACACTTTGGTCCCTGCATTAAAACACTTTGGTCCCTGCATTTTACACTTTGGTTATGATAAGGTAGGGGCTTTATGACTACGGGCTCTAGTGACATAACGCCTCATAAAGCCCCTGTGTGACGTGGCACGACACGTGTCGCATAACGCCCACAAAAGGGCTTTATGACTACACATGGCCTAATGCAGGCGTGGCTCAAAAGGCGTTGTTGAAAGCACTATCAATATCACCCTTATAGGGAGTCACTAAATCAAACAGAATCATAATTTTATTTGTTTAACCTATGCGATAGTGCTTCCATTTCAATCTTTGACTTGGTTACAATCAAGGCCGGCTCAAATTTTTTTAATTTTTTCTAGGCCCAAAGCGGATAGTAAAATTGGGACTCTTTTTGTAAACGAAAAAATTTGCTATGAATCTATTATTCATATATCATCTTTGTATACGCATAATTATAGATCATAAACCTCAATGTTAACAATTTCAAAGCCAAAATTACCAAAATATAATATATTTTCTTAGAACTTGAGGCCCTAGGAAAATGGAGGCCCAAAGCTCTTGCTTTATTACACTCCCCCTTGAGCCGGCCCTGGTTACAATTTTCATCGAGTCTTTGTTTCCAATTCATGACCTCTGTAGTGTTCTTTTTTTTTCTTTTCTCACCAAGCTACAGTTGTACAAAGAGTTATCAAATTCGTATTTGGTGCAATTCAATAAATGCAGTTGAAGGGGTATTGTCTCAAATCTCACACCGATATGCGTAACAACAAGCCCATGTCGCGTGCGGAGGGCCATACCCAAAACAAGTGAACTTAATATTTGAACTTCAGACTTGGTCACCTTCAAGAACATCCGTGCAAGTTTCTACGGTGCAAGCATGTGCATGCCAGTAAGGCATAGTACAACCAGTACATGCAGGGCCGGCCCTGAGAATTTGTGTACCCTGTTCGAGCTCGAAAAAATGTGCCCTTAGGCCTTAACGAAACTGGGTATTGGACTACTAAAGGTCTAAACCTAATGCGAAAGGGGCTAATAACTAATCTAAAACATAAGAATAATTTTGTAAGGGGGCCTTTGTTAGTGTTTGTATGAGTGTACCATATTAAAAAATATTTTACATATACATATTGGGATTTTTTTATAAAAAAACGTGACTCTCGAAATATAGGGCCCTGACCGGTGGTCCTCCCCACCCATCCCCAGGGCCGGCCATGAGTACAAGTTACAGAGCATGCGACCAATAGGCACACACCAGGCTGTGTCCAGTGGAGCCTCATGATGAACAATCGTGCAGGAGACAAGAGGTACAAAAGGACAGTGATGTGTCACTTATCACTGTGCACCAACAACTGCTCCATGATCTGCATTAACTGCTAATGACAGACCCGACAGAAAGGACAACTACAAGGCCGTCCAATCAGCGTGCGCCGTCTTCCCAATTGCATGCAGACACTAACGGTTATGTCCAAGGGGACAAATGGGATATTCCTTGATGTCGACATCGAGCCCAAGGCCCATTAACCCATCTCCTTCGTAATTCTCTTTGACTATAATAGTGGACTTCACCTCTAGGTTTAAGGATCGCCCTCATTGCACTCTCACTGAACACACACTTATTATCCTCAAAACAAGTTCTTATTCTCACACCGGAGGGTGGTTACAAGGAGAACCCTCCAATCCTCCTCTTTATAATGAGCATCACGGTGTTGTGTTATTTTGCAGGGTTGAGCAGCCATCAAGCGAGAAAGAAAGAAGAATAACCTTATTTGAATGAGACTAATTCCACAAGTTAACCTTCGAATTAACGTGATGTTTCTTCAGCAGTTGAGCTAGAAAATGGCACGAGTTTAAACGAAATAACTTTTAGTTCTTCTGAAGTTACTGAGTCATAAGATATGGACGGTAACGTCTCATCGATAGACACATTTTGACAGATGTCATAGGGGGTTTTCCGGAAGCATCTATCGTTCATATCTTCTTTCATCATCTTTTAATCGCAACATACATGATATAATGGACAGTTCAATGCAACATGAAGATACATGTTACGTTATGGTGTTTTATGGACAATCGAATTATAATGAACGGATTGAGTTCATAATGGATGACTCATTGGAACAAGACGATACAGTTGTGGTGTTTTACACCTGTAATTCCAGTAGATCTTCTTCATATGGTGTTTTAAACCTGCATTCTAGTAGTTGTTCTTCTTATGTTTTTCGTATGGAGTTTTAAACCTGCATTTACACCTGGATTCATGGTGTTTTACACCTGCATTCTAGTAGGTGTTCTTTGTATGGTGTTTTACACTTGTATTTACACCTGTATTCATGGTGTTTTACACCTACAATCCAGATGGTGTTCTTCGTATGGTGGTTTACACCTGTATTCATGGTGTTTACACCTGTATTTCAGTAGATGTTCTTTGTGTGGTGTTTTAAACCTGCATTCTAGTAGGTTTCATATCATGCTATATGTATTTTTTTTCTCTATATAAGTATAGCAATATAGTACTAATATAAAAGATAAAAAAAACTTGCTATTATGGTGTAATTTTTTTTAAAGTTACGTATAAAAAGTTATTGACGATAAAAAAAGATGGGTGGAACTTACATGCGCATTGAGGTTGATGGCAATTTCTTTGTTTAAACAACTCAATATAAAAAGTTGACATGAAGCCGACTCCTTAAACTAAACGAGTTCTCAGGTTCAACCACAAGCTGACTTAAACCCGTTAGACTAAACCCAATATCGTGAATTTTATGCTAGGTTGATGTCATTTTTTTTAGGCTGTGTCAAAAAAATTTCAATCATGATTGCCAAATTTGGATTTTCAATACAAAACTATTTTTTAGCTAAAGGTATTTCTCTCCTATGCTTCATGCTCCGATTTGCCTTGGTAATAGTGGCTTAGTGTATATGTAGTGGGGCGCTATATGTGGATTTTTTTCATCCATAACGCCTCGCACACCGCAAAGGGCGGCGTTATGGGGAAAAAAGGGGGGGGGGGGGGGAGGCGCCATATATTTCACGGCGTTATGGGCTTTGCTTTTCAACCTTTGACCAATCAAAATAAAGGATGATTTTTTATAATTAATTAATAAAAACAAAAATTAATAATTAGGTAATGATGGGTAGAGGCTTTATGACTACGGTCTCTAGTGATATAACGCCCCATAAAGCCCTTGTGTGACGTGGCACGACACGTGTCACATAACGCCCCACAAGGGGCTTTATGACTACGGATGACCTTAGCAATCCAAAATTTTTTAGCTATGAGTGCATTAACAGAACAAAAACCTTTCAATTAGGTCAAATTGCAAGTAACAATCATCTTTTTCTTAATCTACAACAATTTAAGAGTTCAAGAATCTATGACGTTAGACACCCCTATTAATAAAATAATTCAGATGAACACCAACTAACTCTATGTTCTTGCTAAGGGATAAGCACATTCTTATCAACTGTTAATATTTTTTTCCTTGAAATGTTAATGTTTAATCTGTGGGATGTTTTATAGTATATTTCATATCTATGAAGTTAGATACCCATGTTAATAAAAAAATTCAGATGAACACCAACTCTATGTTCCCGCTAAGAGATA